>NC_055695.1:5974727-6274727 GCF_017639745.1 Melanotaenia boesemani | reverse complement strand
ATGACCTTATGAAGGAGTCTGAGTGTGCATGCTCCTGTTTGTCCTGCTGTTCTTGTGATGGCAACCTGCCCAGGGTGTACACCACCTCTCACGCCAGATGGCAGCTGGGATAGACTCGGATAAACTGGTGCAACCCTTAAATCTGGCAGCCCTGAATAGGATAAAGCCAAAATGGCTTATTCGAAAATCTGGATTTACCAAATCAGTAATCAACCGATATGATGAATGACCATTATCCGTGGAGTAGCCTGGACTCAGATGCTTTTCCTCTGTTAAAATATAATTATTAAGTATCAGACTGTCTTGCCCAGTGTGACAGTGCTCGACTTTCATCTTGCTGCTACCATCATATGCAAAAAGAAACTGCTATAGAAACTTTTGGGATAACAATAATGAAAATGATAGGATCAAATATTTTGTCCAATATTTGTGTCACACTATATTGCATGCGATTTCAAAAAGTAGTTAAATAATTTAAAGAATGAAAATATTAGTTTCTTTAGTTCAGCATTTAACATTACCAAATGTGCATATACATTTCTTTCTTTCTTTCTGTATTGAATTTCCTTGTAATAACAGTGCAATTACAGTAGCAATGAAAATAGTAGAGAGTTTTAGTTTCTATCATCTTGTTTCTGATATGATCTTCAGCTGCCGTGAGCACATTGAGTTTGCAGCAAGCTGCATGATAAGCACATACGCTGAAGAGAAGATAAATGAGTCATGTGAAACACGGCTGGTGGCAGGTTTCTGCCTCCGGTTGTCACCTTCAGGTAGCATGGGGTTAATAGGGTGACTGTGGGGAGGACAGCCCTCTTTCCTTGCTTTTTTATTTTTTTGAGACAAAGTTGGAGCTGGCTGTGTGGTCTGCACTGCTATACCAGTACATGAGTCTGACTTTCTGTCTTTATATCAAAGTCTTGTCCCTCTCAATACATTTTTCTAAGGGAGGATTGAGCATTGTAGTCAAGTTTGGCATGCTGAAGAAGCAGCAGATGCTTTAGTCTGTTACATTTTTTGAGAATTAGGGCTTTTTTCTGTAGCTACAAGAGAGGAAGAGAGGATGTGAGAGTGTGCTTTCATGCTCCAAAGGCAGTCATCTGCCATGACTGACAGGAGGGAAGAGGGAAGAGCAGAGATTCACCTCCATGACTGGTGGAAAGTGAGTCAAAGGAGTGACGGATTCCTTCACACTTGTGCATCCTTTCTACAAGGTGTTGACCCGCACAGTAGCAGAACCAATTGCACCTCTCTATGTCAATTTGAAATTGAAGAAGTTGGGGAATGAATGAGAGAGAGAGAGCTAGTGAGGCAATTCCTTCATGCTGTCTTCAATGCAAAGGGGAAATTGAAGAATGAAAAGTTCTGGCTTGCTGTGAAAATCTGGACTTTATTTACGCAGCGACAATACAGCACAGTCTGTATTTGGACCTGCTGGTTTAAACGTGAGTAATGAGTCTATTTGATGGAAAGCGAAGGGGAGCTTCTTTTGTAGTAATTTCAGAATGTTCTCGATTCAATCAATAGTGATATCCCCACCTTACTCAGTCTATCTATATGCTGTGATAAACAAGGTGTCAGATATAAATAAGGAAACAACAGAAGCCTCTAATTTTTTATTATCTTCTTATGGACAGTCACTGGATTTATTGTGCTCATGTGATAGCAAACACATTTTTCTGTAACCAATCTTAGCCTATTGATTACTGTCAGCACTGTGACGGAGTGGACTGCCGATTGTCTACAGTTACATTCAAACCAAGGACAAGTAAAGAGAAGACAAAAAAGTGTAAACCTGCAAAGCAAATAAACATATTCACACACAGAACCACATACTGACACAACACAAGGCTGGCTGTGTTAACCATCATTTTATCTTTTTTTTTCTCTTACTAATCTTCCCTTAAGCTCTGATATACAAACAGTTTGCTTACCTGTCCAGGACCAAACTAAAGGTTGTGCCTAACAAGGGAGTGTAAGATCTCTAATGTTGAAAACAAAACAGGAGCTGAAACAAGATCAAATTCTTACTGAAAATCCTAAAGAGAAAAAATAAATCATGTTATAGCCATCAATTTAGATTATTCTAACTTAGTTTTCTGACTATAATAAAAGGGTAACCTATTTCTGAAGAAGAAACAAGTCAAATGTGTGAATCAGAGCCACAGTGACCAGTTTTGACACTGTGGCTGGGAACAGTTGCCAAATTTACCAAAACTTAACTAGAATCTGAGAACAAATTGATTAAAGCTGCTAGCAGCCCACATGACAGAAGTCAAGGCTTAGTTGATGGATATTTCTTGCCAAGTTTGTCCTATGAATGGCTTCATAAGAACAGGCTTTTACGATGAACTGTTTTATTCATGAAACAGTCATTTTCCAGTCGTTTTATTGATGCTTTATACTAATAAGAATCACTAATATGAATAAGAAGCCATTTAGTCTGCCGTAGTCTCTAATGTAACTCATGTAACGTTTAAACACAGTTATTAATTTAAAAAATAACTTGCAAATCTTACTGTACAAAGAGCATGAAATGACATTTTGGCAAGCAGTTTGTCTGCAGAGGCCCAAGACCAGTTTATCCCAGTCTGACGGAAAAGGGGTTTTCTAGCTTCTTTTGAAGAACACTAAAGTTGAGGAACTTTTACGCTGGAGAATTTTAAATCTTTGAAATCATTCTGTTATATAGTTTAATAATTAAAAGCATGTTTAAATATGAATTTGATTTCACAGTCAAATACCTGAAGCTGGATGCAAAAGTTTACAGACTTATGTAAGCCTGTCTTCACAAACTTATAAAGGAATATGAGAATGAATGGTCCTCTTTTATAGTTCAAAATATTCACTTGTAATTATGTAGTGTCAAGAAAACCTTATATAGTAAAGGAAAAAAAAAAAAAAACGATAGAAATTGCTTGCTTTTTACTTAAAAACAGTTTAGGTTTCTTAGTTACATGTAAATACCCCAGCAGATTAATATGCACAAGGTAAAATGTACAAGACTCCTTAAAAATAAATAAATAAATAAAAACAAGAGTTGATACTCGGCTTTACCCACTACAATTTCTTTGCTTTGTGGTTGCTCTAAAAGTCTATATATTTCCTCCAAAGATCAGTGGTTGAGTGTAAAAATGGCTGCTCTGACATTTTTGGAATTCCTCCCTGATGTTTTCATGCTCTTTTTGCTGTGGATTTAAGGAGTCGATTATTACTTTGCTCCCATTCAAACGTGTTTGTTCGGTGTGTGATTTTACAACCAAAACCACTAAATAAAACAGGGTAGTTCTACTTCACCAATTAAAATCCAAACTGCTTCTTCTTTGTGGCTCTTTTTATCGCCATGTTTAGCAGCTTAGGGTGCAAGCTAAATTTCTAAATCAAAGAAATATAAATGGAAGGTTAGTCTCCAGCTAATGTATGCTTAAAACAAGAATGGAAATAAGATCCATGCCTGTACGTATTATTTCTAAGATGAATTGTATTGATAAAATAAAACCATAGTTGCATTGGTCCCTAAACTATGATCTCACGTCATAAGAAAAAATATTAAACAGAGCCTCAGATCCTCAACAGCATTCTTGCTTTCTCTTCACTCCCTCAGACTGTCATGTGCCAAGATTCAGGTGGCCAATAATGTCTTATTAAGTATTTTTAATATACCAGAATGTATCAGCAGTGAATAGCAGCTGGGGAAATTCATGTTTGCCATATAGCGTATCATATGGCCTATCAAATCATTTCTTTTATGGATTCAACATTTATAAGGTTTGAAATCCAGTATTGTTTCTCATTTCCTCACATCCATGTGAGCTTTAAAATCCCTCAGGAGAAACAGTTGAAAGATTTACTTGAAAGTTATCGACTTATAAAGTTATCTTTATTTTGCCTAACCCCCCCCCCCGATAACAATAATAATAATAATAATAATAATAATAAATTTATATAGCACTTTTCAAGGCATTCAAAGCACTTTACATTGAATCTGTTATTCATTTATACCTGCTGATGGTAAGTTATATGTGTAGCTACAGTTGCCCCGGGGCACGCTGACGGAAATATAGCAGCTAATTCATACCAAAGGTCTCTCCGACCACCACTGAAACATTCATTCACCAGTGATGCTGTCTCTGGAGGCAAGGAAGTGTCTTGCCCAAGGACGCAACAACAGATTGACTGGGGGAGTAAGATTCCAAGCGGGTTTATTCAGTAGATGCTTTATTTAGGATTAGGCATCCAAATAAATATTAGTAATAACTGTATAATCTTTATTTGTAATGCACGTTTACATAGAAAGGTACTCTAATAATCATCTGACTTTGGCTGCAAATCCCAGACTAACCTCCTCCTCCAATCATTAAAACATGCCAATGTGGTTTACGTGCACATGCAGCTACCTAACACCTGTATAACAGTGCTTCCAACCTAGCTCATATGTACAAAGACTGAAGATCACCTATAGATGTAAGCGGGGGGCTATGAACAGCCTTAAAAGCCAGTAACAAGATATAAAAACACATATGATCACTGCACAGAGACTAAAACAGGTGTAATGAGCTCACTTCTTCTCGTTCTAATTAAAGATCACCCTGCTGAGCTTTTCCCTTCCTCACAGCACCAGTCTTATGAGTTTCTGAGGCCTTCAACCCTTTATGATGGTGTTACTGATAGGCTGACCCTCATTGTCTCACCTCATCCATCTGTCACTTTATACCCACTATCCTCTGACAAGCTTGACCAGGACAAATCACTGAACGTAATACAGTGTCCTGCAACCACAAAGATAGAAAAATGAGATCTGCTTAGGTGCTTTTCAGTCTGTAACAGTAAGACAATGGAAAGCGTTGAAATAAGATCTCTTGTTGTAAATGAAGCAAAGAGAGGTGCTTTGTTGAAGCTGATATGTGGGGGGAAAAAATCAATGGAAACGTCTTCAATCAGTGAGTTAAAAGGAACATTTTTGCATAAAATTACAGCACACAAGCACTCTCACAGCAATTTAGAGGAATTAAAATGAGTTCATCTTAATTTTAAATTCCTTTCACATTCACAAATAATAGCAGTTGTGTAGAACCTGCTTTTTTTTTTACAAAATAAGCCTCTTACGAAGACGAAACATACAATTTTTGCTGATAAAGCCTATAAACATGTAGTCTTTAAAAAAATGCAACTTCGGCCACATGTTCTAAAACATAACAGATAAAGTGGGAAATTAATAAAATTCTGTTTGTTGTTGCCCAGGTGACAGAAACCCGAACAGGTCCTCTTGGGTGCAGTAACTATGACAACCTTGACTCTGTAAGCTCTGTGCTGGTTCAAAGCCCTGAAAACAAAGTGCAGCTGCAAGGTTTGTATGATTTTTACCGCCTCTTTTGTGAATGCTTTGATGTGGGTTTTAAAATCAAACATTACTCTGTAAACATTGAGTGCATGAAGTGAACAAGTAAAAGGTGGGCTTAAAAACACAATGATTTTTGGGTTTTATTAGGTGCATTATATGCTAAACCACCGCTGTATTACCTCTACACTTTCGCAGTCACTCCACAAGTTCACTTTTGATGACCATCCTAAACGCATCTTGATTTCACAGGCTTGCAGGTGATCCTCCCAGACTACTTGAGAGAAAACTTTGTTCAGGCAGCTCTCAGCTATATAGCCTGCAATGGAGAGGGGGAGTTCGTCTGTAAGGACAATGACTGCTGGTGCAGCTGTGACCCCAAGTTCCCAGAGTGTAACTGCCCCTATATGGACATCCAAGCAATGGAAGAGAGTCTGGAGAGGATCACAGAGACATGGGGGATATTCTATAAAGAATTTGAGGAATCAGGTGAGGATGCCCTTGTAAAAAATAATGAATTCTTGCTCCATCTCATATTGCATGCCTCATCCTATATGCAGGGAAATCTGACTTTTGAATATAAATCATTTATATGAGAGGAAGTGGGGATGAATTCAAGTCTTTTATCTGCACCATTAAACCTGAGTGAGAATCCTATATGTACATCCCCCCTACCCTATGATTAATAGGTGAACTATACTGAGTGAAAATCCTGGATCTTGGCACACTTTCTGCATATAGTGAATTAACAACATGCTATGACTAGATTTAAAAAAAAAAAAAAAAAAGAGTTTACAGTATAGCTGGAGAGGATTAATCCACTATAAAACCCATTTATTGCTAGTCCAGCTTGTCATATTAATGGAAAAAACAGAGGTTGAATGAGAGATCTTAGCACAGTGTTTGGTTATTATTGCTGTGCTCGGTCACCCTGCCTGGGTGATTATTACTCAGGTGAAATCAAAATGGATGTCTTCTTTTTTTTTATGTTTTTTTTTTTTTTTTACTTTTTTTTGTACTCTTCAGATTTGGCTGAAATATCCATAAGTGCAATTACCTTCAAAGTTTATGTTTTAATAGCTGCCTGTGAAGCGAGGCCAGGAGCGTGCCCAGACTGCAGACTGCAGTCAGTATCATAAATGTGTCCTTCGGCCAAAGATATCACTCCTCACTGCTTTATCAGCAAAAGACGATGCAAAGAAGTCTTACTATTGACCCAGATTAAGGTCAGGAGTATGCAGTTTTAGTTTTAGTTAGTATCTGTAATTTTTTAACCTTAAAATATGATTTGTTTTATTTTAAAAAAATATTTTTTTTCTTCAGATACATTTTTTTTGCATCTAAGCACATGTAAGGTGAAAATGATTTTGATCATTTATTTATATATTTAAATTCGACTGAACCGACTGTGAAAGCATGCCATCCTCATATTCAAAACCAGCTTTTTCACTTTGCATGAAAGGGTTAAACCTATACAGGAGACAACCAGTATTTTTATGTGATGATACAGAAGTGCAATGATGTTCTAATTCAAGTGAACTGACTATTCTGTATCCCTGTGCATTGCACTCAGTTCAGCTGTGTATACATGCAACAGTAATAGTAGATTTTCTTCACCATATTTAACATTTTTTTCTAAGGAACCAAACAAGAGCAAAGACTAAACCGGATTCTGTAGTGCTATTTTTTAAAGACACAAATATCTAAGTATTTTTTTCAAACGTTCCATGTTAGGTTCTGCATCACGCCTGCTGGTTTACTGTCTCGCCTCATGAATATCGTTTAACAGATCCACAGACTTATAAAAAATGGAGTTCCTTGTATGGCTGCTCCTCTCAGATTAACACTTAAAACTACCTCAATGTCCCCGGAGCACTATCACTTATATTGTCAACAGTTTCTAAGGAAGAATAATGTTTTACTCTGTGGGGATCAATAGCTTATCCTGTAAGTGGTCTGCTGAAGTTTTTTAGGCATTCATATCCCATCTAAGACATTTTACAATCCAGCTGCAAAATGTAGAGTTTATGTTAGAACTCAATGTAAGAAGTGATTCATGATACCAGGACTATTTTTTACATTTCCATAATAAATATAAAATCTCTCTCACTACCTTTTTGCTATGAGACCAATCTTTTGACCTGGAATTCATGATGAAGCCACCCCCATAATGGTCTTTGGCTGGAATAAAGCAAGGAAGATGTTTTTGATGCTGAGCTGGAGATTGTTTTGTGAGGATAGTAAATAAATAGCACTATAAATGAGGACAAGATGTAAATATGTAAATATGTAAATAGTTTTTGTTGTGTCTATGTTTGATATGCCAATATTTTTTTCTCTTGAAGGCCAAGACTTGAGGGAAGGACATGCAGATGAGAAAAGGCTTGGCCACTGTTAATCTGTGTGTTATTTCCAACTACAATTAGTAATAATAGTAAAATGCACGTTGTCCTGAAACAAAAAAAAAAAGACTTTATCTTGATTGTGCTCAATACGGTTGGGGTTCTACATCCATTTTTTTACACAAAAAAAATCAAGCTGACCAAAAATAGCAAAAAAAAAAAAAAAAAAAAGTTTTAAGAATTAAACAGAATTTTATTTTATTCATTTTTTTTTCCATTCTCTGTATTTTTTAAATCAATAAATCCACAAAATGCAAGGTGATGTATGACTTATTAAAGCAGAACCTGTAAGATGCTGAATCCCAGTTCAAGGTAAATTAGGCTAGCTCAGGTCCCAGTTTAAATTATAAATAATGTTTGTTGCATAAATAAAACAGGCTGTCAGTCATATGAGAAACAGCATTTCATAGTAAGACACAAATGATACATCCTCTGTGTTCTTATGGTATCTCTGGTATCTGCCAACATTGTCTGCTGGTTATTTCTTTAAAATGTGATCCTTGCCATTTTAATCGCAGTGTGAATATACCATTTGAGCAAGACAAATGAAAAACGTCCAATGCAAGATGTGACTTATGAATCTGAATATCACACATATGGGCTTCATTTAGCAGCCAGAGCATTTTGTAAACCCAGGACAGAAAAATCAAAGTAGGACGGTGCACAACACCTGCAAGTTGCTTACCAGTGTGGATGTACACACATATTTGGAATCTCTTTAGTCTTGTCCCTACTTCCACTCCTGGTATTTAAACCTGATTGCCAGTAGATGCACAACATACCCACCTGCTTATATCTGAGATTGACATGGGCTACATTTAAATCCACATAAATTTTCACCTTCTTCTAAATAAGACAATGTTCTCAATATGTCTATTAATAAGATGATGTTGGAATATTCCAACAAATTTGTATTCTTGTTTACATGTTGAAGATAACAGTTAGATTAATGAGTCATAGACATGTTATATTTACCTTCATGATTAATATGCATTCATTTCTAGATACTGCATACAGTTTGATTCAGTTGTTGCACACTGTTACATACATGACACGTTATATAGAGACATATGGAAATGTAGCCATTTTATGCACCAGTCCCTTGTTTGGCCCTAATTTTGGCATTTGATTGAAATAGATAAGTACATGCATTCACAAGATTATCTGACATTTCTGAAAAAGAAATAAATAAATACAGTACGCAGCTTTGCATTTCCAACTTCTATCAGCAAAATAGCTTGTAGAGCAGGGGTAGCCAACGTCGGTCCTCGAGGGCACCAATCCGGCAGGTTTTCCAGATTTCCCTGCTCCAGCACACCTGACTCAAATTAAATAGATCCAACAGCCTATAAGGATCTTCACAATGACTCGTTAGTTTAAGTCAGGTGTGTTGGAGCACGGAAATCTGGAAAACCTGCTGGATTGGTGCCCTCGAGGACCAACGTTAGCTACCACTATTGTAGAGGGTATCTCAGACATAGGAAACAGTTTAAGTAGTTTTAATTTTATTTCCTTATTGTGCTACGTGATTGTGCTGAATTTGTTTAAACCAGTTCCCCACTGTAGAAGAAAGACATTATTCTTAGAGTATTAGCTTCTTAGAGTATTAGCTTCAATCAGGTCTGTATAGTGTTTGTCTTCTCTTCCTCTATTTTTACAAATTCAGACACCTCATGGCTGACCTTGTTCCACATACACAAGCTAAGCACAGTCTTACTGAGGTGGATGTTAATTATTGTCTTGGACACAAATGATGGTGTGATGTTGATACTGATGGTAATTAATCCTTCTGTGTTTTTACAGATGAATTCAAGGCCTTCTATGCAAGGCTTCCCCAGAACTACTTCCTGAACGTGTCAGCTATACAACATTTGTGGTCCTTGGACAGCCTGTTTCAGTGGCGATATGAGCAGCTGGAGAACAGCATGCGGGCCCTCTCCAAACGAGCCCAGAGAGTCATCTTCAAGCTGTTCAGTCTCAGTAAAAGATGTCACCGACAGCCACAAGTCCGCATACCAAGAGAACGGTGAGAACACATTTCAAAACTTCTACATTATATGTGTATGTACAATCAAATATTTAGTCTTGAACTTTTATAGTAGATGATTTTACAAGGCTTGAGTGAATCACAATGATAACCCTCCTTTAAAAGGCTACTCTTTTTTCTTTTATTTTTTTTCCCCTCTCATATCTCCCAGTTTATGGTTGTGCAATCTTACATTTCAATTCTACAGCAACCCTTTGAGGAGCTTTAATATTCAGACATTTTTTGTCCACACCTACTGTACATGTAATCACAGCATGCAGCTCTAATCCATGTCAGTGGAAGTAAACAAAATGCCTTCCCTGTGGTGTTATTTCCCATGCATTCATCTGCAATGTCCCTGCAGGGTATGTAAAGTTTGTGTAAAGGATTTCTCTATGGATTTTGGTTTGCACACACTAGATATTCTGATACAGTACATCCTGTTGTGGTTGTAGATGTGTTGCTACAACAAAACATACATTTAGAAAAGTTTATTTTTTTTTTTTTTTTTTTTTCCAGCTTTTAAAAGATCCACATTTCACTTGCTGATAATCATATTAGCTTAATGTAGCTGCCACAAGCACAATCTTTAAGGCATTTAAACAAATTTCTCCTACACTAAAGATTTGTTTGTAGTATACAACAAAGTACAGTGCTGATAAATATCACTTATGGCTAT
This sequence comes from Melanotaenia boesemani, assembly GCF_017639745.1. Lineage (NCBI taxonomy): Eukaryota > Metazoa > Chordata > Actinopteri > Atheriniformes > Melanotaeniidae > Melanotaenia > Melanotaenia boesemani. The sequence goes on along the minus strand of NC_055695.1, from coordinate 6,264,282 downwards.
GTCACTTCTAATTTGAAAATGACTTTATGTGAACAGCAAATACTTTTTATTTAATTTACATGTGTTTGATGGTTTAATCGTCCTCAGCTCTACCAGTGACACACAGATTTCTTGAGATGTAACTCTTGCTTAATTAGGTGTAGTTGCTGTACTTTTGTTTTTGTCTTGCAATCGAGTGTAGATTTGATTTTGACATTGGTAGAGACATAAAAGTTGCTCAAAGAGGTCCCTGCAATAAGGTTTTATTTATTTATTTGTTTGTTTGTGTGTGTTTGTCCTTACATTTATATTATTTTGCAATATTATGTAATTAAAAGTGGATAGAAAATCTGAACAAGAAAACACAGGATGGGTGGTGATACTTAAATCAATGAGTAAAACAAAACAGGTCTAAACAGATAAAAAAAAATAATAATAATAAAATAGTTGTCAGCTTTATTACCTTGTTTTCTTTATTACCTGCATGACTGTTGTCTGATATATAGGGTTTACACTATATCCTTCATTTGTTTATTCATTCATTCAGTACAAACTGAACCTTTAGTCTGACTAAAGAACCAATCTGTGAAACAGTAACTAGTTTACCTTCCACATCCTCAGGCAGCTGGGTGGCATGATGCTGCTGCTGGTCACCAGAACATAACAGTCACAGCTAAGGCTTGCTTTGAAATTTCTTCTTTAGCAGAATAATGGAATGAAAATGTAAATATTCTGAGTAGAATATTTCTGTTAGTCTCCATTAAAAGGTTTTTTAAATCTATAACCAAATTTTAATGTTTGGGAAATCGCTCCATAGTAGCCAGGTCATACTTTTCCTTTTTCTTGTCTTTTGAGCTTCAGGTTTTAAACAAATTATGTATTCTGTCTTTACATTTTATCTTAATATTATAATCTTAACTTTATACAGTATGAGAAGACATTTTGATTGCGATCTCTTGCATTTTATAGAATCTGACTGGTTTGCAATTAACTTTTTATTGTTTCTACCTTGTTGTTATGTGCAATGTTCGACCTGCTAAGGGATAATCAGATGCAAATTAGCTGCTAGGCTCACTCTGTTGCACATTTACATTTGTGCATTTTTATTTACTAATGTGCTGTTTTGTCGCTGTTTTAAATTAAAATAAATGAATAGTCATCAGACTGGTTGTTGAGGCTTTTTAGATTTATTACACTTATTCCAAGGTTAAAGTTTCTGGAAACACAAAGAAAACCTGTCTTCAAGATGGATGCTTTATATGACTAACCCCTTTTAACCTCCTCCATATCAATTTTCCTGTCTTTTAACAACATTATACACCTTCAGATTTTGCTGCTGGGAGAAGACAGTCATTATTCCCACACCAGAAAACAGTCACTTGTCAGTAAAACTGTAGACATGCCATTGTGAGTGCTTTGAAGAGGTGTTTGCAGAGGGTGATGCATCCAGCCATCACTGTCACTTATAAAACACTCCGTTTGACTCAACCACCACAGAAATGGCAACGGCAGCAGCAGCAGCACATAGATCATATGTCAGATTAATCTATACAATTCTTTAAAATTCCACCTTGTCTCTGTTTCTGATCTCTTGTCTCTATCTCACTCTTTCCTCACCATAACTGTCCCCATTCTCCACACCAAATTGCCAAAACACACATTTATCACTGATCTTTCCAACTGATATTTCCACCCACTTGCCAGGACGTTTCATCACCCATTTCCAAGCAGTGTTTATCGATGTTATTACAGCCAAATCAACTTTGATGCTCCCCCTTTCTCTTCTCTTTTTGTAGAATCTCATCCATTTTCAGCTGAAATAGATTTGGAGTGGGATGTTTGTCAGTTTGCCAGAGAGAAACAAAAGCTCTCCCTTAACATCCTGATCTCAGTGGTTGAGATGGTTGAACGATATGTGATTGATTTTGCTGCTCCTGTGCTAAACATGTGAGAGAATTAGGTAGTTGAAGCAGCAGACACTTTGGCTGTTGTCATACAGATAATCATAATTTTGCTCAAACTTTGGCCATTTACCTTAATGATGCACATTGTCCTTGAAATCAGTCTTTCTCAATCCAGGTCCTCAGGACCCACTGCCTTGCATGCTCTTTGCAGTCAGCTTAGAAATCGCCTTTCTTGTTCAGAGCTTTTTTTCCCCAAAGGTACCAAATTTATTCATCTATTGCACGTTAGAATGCTTCGCCAGAGTTGTCTTTATCAAATGGTATTAAAATTTAAATCTAAACCTGCTGAATCGCTTTTTAAAGACCCTTTCAAGGTGAATATTCCTCAATTAATTTGTCTGTGAAACCACTTTCTTTAAATATTGCATATTTGCATTTCTTTTGCCTACACAGTTTTAGTAATGATTGACTGACTGACTGACTGACTGACTGACTGACTGCTTTGACATGCATGCTTTATATGGCAGCCACAGAATAGCTGTGACAAGAAATACAAAATTAAGAAAGGCTAGGGAAAGGAGCAGAACATACTCCTGTGACAACATGTGCAGATATGACATTAAAATTATAAGCAGTTAGTTATAAACTATCTACAATAACAGAAAATATTTTACATTCCAAACAAAATCAGTATTTAGATTTTGTAGCTAAAGTTTATGGAAGCCATTTGAGTTGTCAGTGTGGTAATTTCATTATGCAGAAAGTGAACTAAGTAAATTGCATGCGTTGAGGTAAAATAGTCTTTTGTTTGCTTAAAGAGTTCCTCAAGACATGAGACATTTTACTTGTTGTTGGTACCGAGATGTAGAAAGTCAATAAGCAGCTTTGTCATGATGGAAACACAGATTCCTTTGGTCAGACCCTTTAAATGACCACCACGTATAACATCAATTGTTGTTGTGTTGTGTTGTGTTTGCTATAATTCTTGGAATTATTTTTGAAGATTTAAAGACATGTTATTAACTGGATGGCTTTATTTTATTTGTAGGCATTTGATGCAAATGTTTGCTGTTGTCTTTGTTTTGTTATCATATGTTGTCCATTATATGTTGTCCATGGATTATGTCATTGTATTTTTCTGTTTTTAAGTCCATCTACCTGTCTTGGGCAATTAGCTCTTAGCTATAATCTTGCACATTTATGTGAAAATGTACATTAATATGCCTGGTACCTATTTTTAATTAATAAAAAAAAGAAAAAAAAAATCTAATTTAATTAAATAAATTTAAAATTTCAAGTTTATTTATTTATTTATTTTGGCTTAAGAAAAAATTTAAATGAATGAAAATTTAAAATAATAACAATTAGTTATTAAGACTAAAGAACCAGGCTACAGTTAAGACTTTGGGGATGCAAGGTTTTATAGAAGTGGTTGTGTCACTTCCTCCTTAAGCAGGAAATACTCTGATTTTAAAGCTGGTTGGTCAGATAAAAACATTATTATTATAGGACTAAGTATAAGAATGAAACAGATAAAATGCAAAAAAAAAAAAAAGAGTACAGAGGGAGGAGTTAACAATTGTTAACCATTTTTGCAGCGGCAAATAGAAAAGGTCTTTACAGTCTAGATAGGCTAATAGATAAAGTGCAGATTGCATGCTTTGTGAATGAGAATTGTGCATGAGAGCCTGGATTTAAAAGTGTCTGCATTTGGTGTGTTTTCATCTGCACAGGCAGTTTGTTCTATTTGTCTGTAGCATAAAAGCAAAATGCTTCTTCCTAATGTTTAGCCTGGATGTAGAGGACCTTCCTCTTCCTTTACAAGATGTAGGCCTTTTTAAAAGAATTCTCAGTAATCTTGACCTGTTTTATTTTTGCCTCCCTCATTTATTTATTAATTTATTTTTTTCTGACCTCAAAATATTTTTTCATCAAGGTCGAGTGAAAGCATCAAAGGAAAGCACAGGAGGCATTTTTTCATTAGTATTCAACTGCTCCCACTATCCTGGTCCCATCCTTAATCCCCAATCAGCGTTTTGTGCGATGAACTTACTACATCACCCCACATCATTCCTGAATCCAGCTAATGCTTTTCTAAGATAAAATCCCAACAGACATGTCTTAAAATCATCCTATCTTCATTCCCAAACAGTACCACAGCTTAAAGTAGAATGGACAGAAAATGATTAATTCAATTCTCAGTATTGTGAGTAAGGCTCTTTTCAAAGACAAAGAGATGAGAGCCTGGCATGGCTAAGAAAAGAAGCACCTGTTACTGAGGGTTTGATGAAAATATGGGAAGTCTTGGCAAGCAAAAACTCAGATTTAGATTGAACACAGGAGTGGAAACAAATCCATAATCCTAAAAGGCAATGATAGGGGAAGCTGAAGAAAAGCACATGGGCACAAACACAGCCAGAGAACAAAAACAAATTGATAACCTTCGGAGGCAGAGACTCTATAAATGCTGTGGTAACTGAGAAACTACATAAAACCAATGAGGGTGGGGCAGATGATCAAAACAGACAGGAAAAGAAAATCAAAGACAAGAAACAAAACTAGCAAAGATGGAGGTGTTTACCAGAATAAAACATAAAGGGACTGCTGAGACTGGAAAACACACACGGACAAACAGAGGGAGGTAAGGACACACAGGAGCCAGAAAACAAAAACACTCAGAGATTAAATGTGGCTCATCTAGAAAGCAGAGAAAAGCAGGTGAAGTATATGGAAAACCTCCAGCATCCTTCAATTTTTACAAGAAGTCACAGAATTAGTTGCATCCTATCAGATCGCACATGAATTTGTAGACAAATGATTTTCTAAGTTTAAATGACAGTAGAGAAACCTAACAATGAAGTGGGCCAAAAATCTACAAGCTAGCATTATGCATTGCTTGTTGGTGCTTGATTGTGGTTAATGCACAGACTACTAAACAGGTGATATTTCAAAATGAAAACAAAAATTTAAACAATGAAAACTCAAAGCAAGGATATTGATCGTCATAGTTCAAACCTTCAGTGTTTTTTTAATAAATGTGAGATGTTTTACACGGAATACATGAGTCTACGTTTGTCCGATTTTATTAGCTTGTTTATCTGTTATTTTTTTATTCACCAAAGAAGTTAGAGGACACTGTGATTCACAGCAGTGGATCAGATGGAGAGTTGTGGGGGGCTGTACATAATCACAGTGGGGAACTAACAGTAAAAGTGCAGTCTTGTCTTGGCAACAGCTTTGCTCTGCCGAAGCTGTCGGAGGTGAAATGCCTTATCCACAGGTAGCGGGTGATGGACAGGAAGAGCTCTTTCAGTTCATTTCCCATGACCGCTTCTTCCATTAGAGGGTTTTTATATTCAAATCACTGATTATCTGAACTCAAGCCTGCTTCCGACTGCCAAGAACACAATAACGTTGGGATACAAAGGAAAAGATGCCTCAAATGTAAGCCGACAAACATTTTTAGATTAGCATAAAGTTTACCTCAATACTCCCTCATCAAAGAAGCTCTTTTTTTCTAAAAGAAAGCTGGCGGTATATACTGAGCATTGCTTTTCTTCGGTGAGCAGAGAGGATAAAAGGCATAAAGGGATCATAGTAGTAAAATTGCAACACGGAGGGGAATCAAACTCCCGTTCACATGGGAGAATTATATGCATATCTGAGACTAAGTTACCCAGCAGCTGCAGTGCACTTCTAATATTCATGTCACAAACTGATCAAAGGCAGCTTTCTGTGTCTCTTGTGTATATCTTGGTTTCTTTTCTTTCACTGTTTGTGCTCATATTCTTGGTGTGTTTAACCTAAGCTAATCGAACATTGAAGGGCAGCAAATCCATGAAACCTCCAAAGGAATCTCAGGCAGACAGACTAGCAAGAAATCTTAGTTGTTTCTTTCAAAACTCCAAATTTTGATAATTAAATGAAAAAAATCCTCTGATTTTAAGATGTTACTCTCTACAGATATTATTGATAAGGAATAATCAGGTTTGAATTCACATAAAGTTGAACAGCCTAAAGTTGGTTCCATCCATCCATGCTTATTCCAGTGCAGTGTCGCAGGGCTAAGCAAAATTAACTTTTACTAATCTTTAAACATGTAAATTACCTAAACCTGGATTAGTGAAATAATCTCTTCCTGTCTCACATTTAACGAGCAAGCTGTCTGCAGACACAGCCAGGTGTCTCATAAAGTTTCTCCCTATTAATTGAGCTCACCTGAGGGGTTGTTCAATAACTTCCCCCTCTTATTCTTTCTTTCTCCATCTCATTCTGCCTCTCTTCATTCCCTGGTGCAGGCCCCACTCCTACTGGCTGAGCCATTTCCAGTCTCTCCTGTACTGCTCAGAGAACAACCAGCTTGGTGAATTCTCGGAGGAGCTCCACAGCTGCAGCTGCCGATATGAACACAGCTCCTGTCAACTGCCCCCACCCTGCTCTGTTGGGGAGGGCTTAGCCTGTGCAACATGTGCACCAGACAACCATACCCGCTGTGGGAGCTGCAACCCGGGCTTTGCCCTCATGCAGGGTGCCTGCAGGCCTATGGTGGCAGACTCTACGGAGAACTATCTTGGGTTTGAAACAGACCTCCAGGATTTGGAGCTGGGCTACCTTCTGCAGAGAGCAGACCGCAGGCTGGAGGTATTTTTTTTAGCCTTTGTTTAATGATTTCACATTCACTGAGTGTTAGCCAGTCTTTCAACAGGATTGGAGACAAATACATGCTCTCATGGGAACCACTCAGCATTGTAAAGTTGTTTTGGCAGACATAGTTTCCCTGCCTAGTTTTCTGTTTTACTAATTTTCATGCTATATTCTATAGGGCACTGTTGTTTTAATATTGGCTACCACATAATATTGGTATGCTTATTCCTTTAATATTATTGTTGCCATTAAAAACACATTCTTATTTAATTGCAAGAAGCAAGACTTGTTCTTAATTTTTATTGAAAAAATAAATAAATGAATAAATAAATAAATAAAAACTTGACTACAAAGATGCTTTTTTCATCTAGTACTAGAAAAATATTTTGGAAGCCAGAAAATAACCGTTTTTGTTATTGGACATTTTACTTGCACAAAACTGCTAGAAAACACTGACAAAAAGGGGAAATGTAATTTCAAATACAGACAAATTTCACAAAATGCCTCACTGCACAATGGGGTTTCTATTTTTCACCTCTTTCCTAATGCCTGTCCTTTTAGTGTATGTCTTGTATATGGGTATATGGAGAGAAAAATACATTGTTTAATAATTAATGTTTTCTACATCTGCAAGGTCTTCGAGGTTCTGCATAGTGTAAATTTAGTTATCTGCAAAAGTCAGAGAAGGTCTGTACAAATTTCCTTCCTGGACATCACCATTCAGGTTATTTTTCTTTCACATCAGATGCATTTCTGGAATAGTTTTCAGGATTATCATCCAAGTATATAAACTTTTTCTCATCTACAATATATTTAAATCCCTGCACATATATGAGATATTTTTACTGATTTTACTGAATTTAAAGCCCTACTACTAAACTTTATTTCACTTTACTGCTGTAAGGTGATGCAGCATCCCAGAGGAAAACAAAAAAAGATGTCTGCTGGGCAACAACGGCTGCAGGAATGTGCATAATTAATGTCAATTTGCCCTCAAAATGGACCAGAAGGACTTATTTTTAAGGTTAGAAAGTTACAAGGCACTACTTTCAAAGCTCTAATCTTAATAATTAAGGATGATCATAATAATAAAATATCATTATTATCACATTTATGGATTAAGTATTTAACACCAATAATTATTTTATCAAATCTATACCACTGACCTGATACCATTTTTAATAAATCTTGAAATTTTCATTCTTCTTTCTCAGATATATTACATTTTATTACATTAATAGGAAATTTAATTAGGGATGTAAAATAAATATTTTAACTGCTGCTGTGTAAACGGAATAATGAGCAAGGTAAGTGTAAATGTAAAGTTACTGAGCTTGTATTCATTTAGCACTGCTTTTCAAAAATGTCCAGTACATCACATTTGAATTAATTACTAAGTTGTCCAAGGTACTAAATAAATCATAGAAGGAATACAAATACAATGTAGTTTGATTGGACCAGAGATGGGTGCTCTTAACAGGAATGTAAAAACCATAAACAATAAATTGTTTAAGTTAAACATATTCAATAGAGGCTAAGAGTCGGCTGTCATAGCAGAGTACTGTTCGTCTTGGTAATTTATGTGCAAAAACCCTTTGTACAAGCATATTACATGGCACATAACTGTGATCCACATTAAATAGTTCACACCTCAAACTATAGTGCATGTCTTACCTTTTCAGAAACATCCATAAAAAATACATCTTATGGAATCTATAAATATTTTTGTTCATTTTAAATAATCAATATGATTTTATGTTTGTTTTTGTACATTAATTTTTAAGCTGAATCCATGTTTTTGGTCTGTTTCTGTGTCCAATAGGTCCATGCAATTTTCATCAGCAATGACATGCGACTTAACAGCTGGTTTGACCCATCATGGAGAAAGAGGATGTTACTGACACTGAAAAGTAACAAATATAAGTCCAATATGGTCCACATGCTGCTGGGAATATCCCTTCAGATCTGCCTTACAAAAAACAGCACCCTGGAGCCTGCTCTCACTCTTTACATCAACCCTTTTGGAGGGAGCCACTCAGAGAGTTGGTACATTCCTGTCAGTGAGAACAGTTTTCCAGACTGGCAAGCCACCAAGCTGGACCTACCCTTTGAGTGTTATAACTGGACTCTGACATTAGGCAACAAGTGGAAGACATTCTTTGAAACTATCCATATCTACCTTCGTAGCAGGATAAAGACTCAGGATGGAGCAAATGACAGTGTTTACTATGAGCCCATAGAATTGACAGATCCTGCTCAGAGCTTGGGATACATGAAGATCAACAGTATCCAAGTCTTTGGCTACAGCATGCACTTTGACCCAGAGGCAATCCGTGACTTGATTCTGCAGCTGGACTACCCATACACCCAGGGTTCCCAGGATACAGCTATGCTTCAGCTCCTGGAAATACGGGACAGGGTGAACCGGCTGTCCCCCCCAGGTCAACAAAAGTTGGATCTGTTTGCCTGTCTCCTCCGGCACAGACTTAAAATGACTGCCAGCGAGGTAGTCCGAATTCATGCCTCCATACAGGCCTTCAGCGCCCGTCTGCCCAATTCACTGGATTACGAGACCACTAAGTTGTGCAGTTAACAGCTGCTCGAATGGAAAACTACATTGTGAATTGTTTAAGGAGTATTCCTGGACATAAAAATAGCGCCCTTTTTCTTGCAGATGCTTACAGATGCTCGGTCTCTATGGATTACCAAACTCTGGTTTATTCAGGATGACCAGCTGAGGGCTGCTTGAGAATGTACTCATGTGGTTGTTTTGGTTTTTGTTTTGTGCAAACTACTGTCTTTTCAGTGGTATATATATAAATGGGCTTGGGGCAGTGAAGAAATGCACAAAACAAGCTAACTGTAAAGAATTCTTCAATAAATTTGGAAACCACTACATAAAATTTAACCATCAAATTTCAATATGACTTCTCATTTATACTGTAAGTACCAACGCCAACTGAATGGACATTTCATGGTATACATGGTACAGTATGTTTGTTTGTAATTTTTATATGTTTCTTTGCTTTAGTGACAGTGCACTTTCCATGAAGACAAGGTTACAGTGGTGTCAGTTAAGATTTTGTAGATAAATTGATATTAAAACATCATGTTATAACAGATTCAAGTGATGAAACATTTTTTATATATTTTGGGGCTAAAAAACTGGGTCTAAGAGAATATAAAAGTAACAAAGTTATTTTGTTTGATTTAGTCTATTGTAATTATTTCCACGTCTCAACGAGCTCACTTAGTTTAACAGAAACTCACCTATTAAATTGCATTTCAAGCAAAAACAGTTGACAATAGCTGAACAATGCACTACAGCTCTGATTAGATAAGCTCTTGTTTGACATCACAATATCCAACTAAACAAATGGATTACATTTTCTTTGTGTAGTTTATTTATTTTTTTATCTTGCTATGTTGAGTTGCTTAACAAAAGACCACAATTAATACAACCAGCCACTATTTTCTTCTCCTTAAGGCTCTGATATTTAGAAGAAATAATTTAACGTGAGTTATGCAAAAGTAAAGTTGAAAGTTCAAACTTAGCTTAATAATTTTAAATTTTAGTTGTGTAAAGTCATAAAGCTGATTTCCTAACACACAGGAAATGTTCAGTGCAACATGAGTAAACGGTAGATTTTGGTAACAATGTGTTTTGGGTAAAAGAAAACTTTATTTGAATGAATACATAAAATTTAAAAGATAAAAAAATAGAATCCATTTATTTGTTTATTTTTACCTTGTCCTCTCCAGAATCATAGCAACCAGAAAGATGGTTATTATATATTTTATTTATTTATTTTTTTATTTGGTTCTTGCTCAGTAATTACACCTTGCTGGACCAGACAGTGGAAACAAGGGAAGGGATAGTGAATAGAGAGTGAATAGAAGAAAAATGGAACAAAGATACACAAGATAGAAAGCAACAGCAGCATATCTATTCAGTCATTCACCAAAACCAGAAAGTCGGTGGATCGATTCCAGGCTTCCCCTGACTCCATGCCAAAGTGTCCATGGGCAAAACACTGAACCCCACGCTGCCGCTCGATGTGTCTTTTGGGGCCTGTTTTCTGTGTGAATGGGTAAATGTGACATGTTGTGCGCATGACTAGTAAACATGTGAAGATTACTGGAAACATGCTATATCAGTACAGTCCATTTACCATATCCTGGTAGGTACAAGGTGAGAGCCAGGGAACGCCTGGTCAGGTTGCCAGTACATTACAGGGCCAACACAGAGAGACAAACAACCACTCACACTCAGTCTTAAGGGGGATTTATAGACACCAGTTTTCATAGAACACAGAAAGCATGTTTTTGGACTGTGAAACAACAACTACTGTACAACCAAAACAAAAACAGACAACTTCACCACCTGGGTGGGTATTCCAAAAAGCAGGCATGCTGGTTTAACTGGCTATGCTAACCTACATTAAACAAGCTGATTAAACAGTAATGTTGGGGTTTCTGTTGCAAAATGGCTATTGTAGGCAAATTAATACAGAAACCTTTGCTGTGAACATAGCCTGGAAAGGAGTCGGTTTTGTTCAGCTATACCCAACTTATCTCCACTGTAATGATTTAAAAGGAGGTCACCATGTGTGTAATCAATTCTGTCAAATCCACTTTAATTAAGAGAAGTGAACAGGTAACTCAGTTACACACACACATATATATATATATATGTGTGAGTGTGTGTGTGTGTGTGTGTGTGTGTGATTTGTGAAGTGGAAGTTGTCACAGGCTTTATAGTTGAGTACAACTTTTGACATTTTCATTTGGAAATTTACCCACTTTTTAAAAATAAGTTATAGATGTATCTTAGAGGTTTTAAGATTATCTCAATGACCTATGCATATGTTTTATAATATTTCCCTTTGTTAAATCTTTGTCATGGTAAAGGAACTCTAAAACTTTCCAATATTAGTTTTCTGGAAGCTCACTTTGTTTTATGCAAATGTGGTGTAACTCTCAACTAATACAAAAATATCGTATTGTACTAAAGTGCTAAGCCCTCTCTTGGTTCTTTGTATTCTACTCTCGAACAGCCATATATTCTTTTAAAGCCATCTTGAGCAGTTTTCCCGTCTTTCTAAAGGTTTATCAAAGTTTTTTTTTTTTTCTTTTTGTATTTGCTGCCATATTTTAACTTTAATTCTGTCAAGTCCTATCAGATTAATCTGATTATTTTCAGTGGAATATTTTTCGTTTTGCTAAGCCACTTAACAATGAATTATGAATCATTGAGGCATAAAAATCCACTTAACTCAAAAGATGAAATAGTGTCGGGACTACCCAAAAGCGATAACTTACCAAAAAACAAACAAAGAAAAAAAAATGTTTTTTTCTTTTTTTCAAATAGGCACTGTGTTACTTGCAGTCTTTTGGGAAAAGTTGTCAGGCATATGATAATATTTTGGCTCCAATAGCATGTTTCTAAAAGCGTTATTTGCTAAAAAGTTGGCATATCTCAGCATGGTGTGGAATATGTCTTAAAGATTATTAAATTGGACAAGTGGCGAAGAAATGTATCAAACCACAAAAACTATTTACACCAGATAAATAATAACTGAAAGTGATTTCCTTAAGAAAAAAGAAAGAAAAAGAAAGAAAAAAGACATGTGTTGCCCATAAGTTGATCCACCTACTGTTCACTCAAATGAAATGGCCTCCATGGAAGGGTGGCTATCAAGAGGACACATATGGCATATGCCGTATGACACAAAAACAACGGGACTGAAAATCTGTGGCAACAGACCTGATGGAGTAATGAATCCTCCTCAGAGCCCAGAACTCAATATTATTAAAGTCATCATAATTTAAATCCGTTCCTGTTTGTGCTCTTTTGGTGCAGAGAAAACATATCTCTTGAGATTTTTGCAAATTGTGTATGAAATGAAAAATGCTTTATTAATCCCTAAAGGAAATTGCAATATGTCTTTTTATTAAATCTATGTGCATATATTATAATCAAATCTTGTGATAACTTTCAGGCCTCATTATGTTCTGTAAGTTATTGCAACATTTGGCACTAAGTCGTTGGACTGATGCCTTTTGACAATAGACATAAGAAAATGCTTCAACAATAACATGAAAACAGGAACATGTGTCAAGTGTCACGTTGCAAGAATCCACCACTTCCAGCAGCTTGGATGACTCCAGCAATGTGACGAGACCTGATAGCATCTGCTGCAGCAACAAAAGGTGTGTGTCCCCTGTCATCCTCTACCTCTGGACGCATCATCTACAGCTGGATTAAATTTACTACTTATCTACTAAGTGTAGTAAGTCTCAGTTACTGTTTTAATGACAATATTTTAGTATTTTAAGTTTTTGCCTGCTGCAGAGGCTTCTTTGGTGTTTTACATAGTTGAAGTAAGTTGCACAATAATAAACAGGAACTGTTTGAGCTCTAGTAGCCTTTCTCTAAAATTAATTTGGTTACTGAACATTCCTTCAGGGATGTAGAAGTTTGTTGAGTGGTAAGAGCATGATGAAAACATATATGCTGAGCATCTGTGTTGTTCTGTGTGAAATGTGATCCGTGGTACTGAATGCATCTCTCATAATATTGCTGTTTAGGTTTTTTGATTAACTGATCTCGGGCTCAGTCTCTTATTTACTTTATAAGGTCTTTTCATTCGTTGAGATTACTAGACTGACTTTGCTATTCATGATTCAATGTTACTTGATAAATGGGGCTTTCCCACAGCGATTAATTGCCCAACCTGTTTTTGTGTCCTGGATCTGGACTGACTATTCCTGAAGAATAGATAATTTCAAGGAAGCCTGTCTATGAGGGGGTCAGAGAATCATGAAGGTTAATAAAGTTGGGTATACCAGATATCAAATATTATCAAACCAACAGCAGCATAAACTTTGTTTTAGCCTTAAATACCATGCTTACATTATTGCTTGCAAGTTTTAATAGATTACCGAATCTTTCTATCCAGCTATGAACTTTGTAAAACAAATCAAAAGAGCTCAGCAGTGAATCTTGGTCACATAGATCCTGCATAGACAGTGACAGAGGACCATAGCTGTTGCACTGCTGACAAGCCACTTCTTGGACACTTTTAGACCAAATACAAATTAGCTCAGGCAGCGCACAGTATTTGCTGTTCCACTCAAATGCCTAGTAAACCATTTAATACTGTAGCTGCAAAAAATGGCTGTGTGTGGATGTGTCAGTATGTCAAAGCTACTGAGGCAGCGGTAACAAAAACAGGCTTCACTTTTAATCAGTAGCCTTGTTCTACACTCAAACATTTAAAAAAGAAAAGGATTTCAGCTTGGCAACAGTCTTTCACTAACCCCAAACAAATGAAAGATTTTTTGTGACTTGTGTCAGAGAAAGGTGGGAAAGAACCGTAACCTCAATAACAATGTAATAACATGTGCATGGTTTATCTTGCAAGCCAGCTGTATTCTGTCCTCCCTAAAATATTCCCATCTTAACTGTCTTGGTAGGCTCCAATAGACTAATCAATTTGTTTTCTTTTTTTGTTTTTCTTTTTGTTTTTTTCAACAGAAAGATTTGAATCAAGCAGAGTTTTATACTGGTAGCAAATATAGCTCTTATGTGTCTCCATCTGTGAGGAATGTATGAAGTACCTTCACTTTTGCAAATGGACTGTAGGACTTTCCAGATGGTTTTCTATTACAAATGGTCATTTTAGGATTCCTTTCTTTACATTTACTTTTAGACAATGTTTGGTAAGATTTTGGCTTGTTGATTGTTTTTATATTTGCCTTTGTTCTGTTTGTTTAGGCTTGGTCAAAAAGCTACATTGTTAGGATTAGGAACATAAATAGACTTGGATGATTATACAAGTAAAGATTACCATAGAACATAATGTCTGTTCACTTTTCCTCAGAAATGATCAACATGGCCTGGGATGATACTAATTACCATGGCAACCAAGCATACTACTCTGTCAATCATAATGTGAATTTTTTTTTTTTTTTTGTTTTTTTTTGGGGGGGGGGGGGGGGGGGGGAATGGTAGAAGTGCAGTTTGTGACTCACCTGAATCAGATTAATCAGTCAAAATGCTCAGACAGCCATTTAATCTGAATCTGGTGTGCTGAAGCAGGGAAAAATCTAAAACCTGCAGGACTGTGGCCCTCGAGGACTAGAGCTGGACACTCCTGGTTTAGGAAATCAATTATATAATTACATCCAGATTAATCTGATTTATTTATGTCAATTTGTTACATGAAGCTAAAGTAGTACTGTCTGTGATAAAATGTTCAGCCGCTGCACTGCAGGTCAAATATTCTGTGAGAATTAAGAATGTTAGGTACAAGATGCCACCTCTGATCTGTTGGCTTTTATGGGTCTGAGTGGCACTGTAGACCAAAGGAAGCCCAAGCACCTGTGAAGGTTAACAGCCATCACCTCAATTTGTCTGTTCCTCTAGCATGTTGGCTCTTCCCATCAGCTCCAATTTAGGCTGGACAATGGCTGTACATGGATGAGTAGTGTGTGATGAGACGTGAGTAGTGAAATGTATTGCCAAATGTCAGTGTGTCTTGAATACAGCACTGTCAATTATTCAGAGTAAATGACTGTTCCACTGCAGCTTAAAAAAAGAGCCCTAAAGAAGGAAAGAACTATCATTTCATATCATGTTTGTTTGTAAATGACGATTTTTGCCTCAATTTTGAGGTCACTCAATGTAAAAGAAAATGGATTTAGATGGTTAGAGATGCTGATCAGGTTAAATAGTGCATGGAAGGAAAAGGTTTTGAGACTTTTACGAAACGAGTAAAAAGAAATTCACATCCACAGAATACTTATGAGTATGGATGATGTTTTTCAAAGAAAATGGAAATACAGGACTATAAAATAATTCACCCCTTGCGGTGTTTGTCCTCCAGCAAACTAAAAAGATCCCAAGGTAATATACCCATAATTATGATGTTTAACAGAATTCTGTTCATTGAGCAATTGCCAGGCTGGTATTCAAAAAGTCTTTCTTCAGAAGCAGCTACCAATGATGTGTGACTGCAAGCCTGTAGCTCCTTTTAACTCAGCCTCTTTTATGATAGGGCTAGAGAGGAAACATTGTATTAGAGATTTTCTGACCTTTGATCACATTTCATTCCAAAACATCAAGAACAGAAATACATATCCAGTCGATGCTAATCTGCTACAATAAATCATCTTTTTGAGACTTTTTTTCTTGATTAATCGGCCTGCTTTGTCTCTGTTAGACTTGTACCATGGACATATTTGCAGCAGTGAAGATATTGTAGTCAAATGAACTATATTGTGCACATATTGACCTTGAAGAATTAAATAATCATGTAGAAAATAACTCAGAACTGTAAAGCAGACAGATTTAGTTGCTTAACTTCTAGATTTAATGCAGCTAACCAAAAGCTTCTCCAAATATACATTTAGGTAAAGTAGAAAAGATTTACTTTTTATTTTATTTACTTTTTTATACTGAGAGAGATCAGTGGCATTTGAACTTTGAGGTCTGGTGGGTCAGAATTCCTGCAAAATACGTTGATGTAGATTGGTTTTCAAACCACTGAGTGGTTTATGAGAGTATATTTATTTCTTTATAGGTTTCTGGCAGATGCCACAGTAGAGAACTTATTGGGAACTTATTAAATCCTTTTCCCACCAGCTTCCAGTTCTGGTTTCAAATAATTCATCTGTGGTTATGGGAATTTATCAGTTCCCACTCTGGTTTGCTTTGGTTCAATGTTTTCTAAACTAAAATAAGTGGGTCTTATTATCGTGGTGGAAAATTATGCTAGTTGTGTATTCATTAATCCCAGCATCCTTTTGTGAAGGTTTGTAAACCTGCCAGAAAAAAAGAAATGAATAAATAATCAACTGAGTGTTGACTTCTAACTTCAGTTCTTTAAGGTTTGCATGACACAGCATTCTAACTTCAGCAGTACAGCACAAAATTACTTTACATTGTGTAACTTCAGGATACATAAAGTCCTATACCAACTACTGAAATGCTCAGATCATATCTGGTCTTTTGGGCTGGTCAGGAGCTCCTGCTGCATTTTAACTTCACTCTTCTCAAAATAATACATTTTCTTCTCCTTCTCAATATACTGTATATTATCAATTTAAATAGGTACCCTGATTTCTACAAATTCTGTCATCCAAGAACAATGTATTTCTATAAAGACAACACAGCAATTAGCTAGCCAGTAGCCGTAAAAGCTGAAATAAAGGCACATCGTTCTTGTTGCTTATAGGCAAGGCAAGGCAAGGCAGTTTATTTGTTTAGCAAATTTGATGTACAGGACAATTCAAAGTGCTTTGAATAAAACAAAGGCATTACAGATATTTAGAAATTGTAAAAGGCATCAACACACAATCACAATAAAATAATAAATTACATTAAAATGATTAAAAGCAAGATAAGTTAAAAAAAAATATTATCTAAATATCTATTAACCTTTATTCAAAAATACAAAGACCTGGATGACTGAAAATCTGCACCAACATGTAACGAGTAGTGAGACACATGGCTATATGGTATAGTCAGCTTATCTGTGGCAAATACCATGCTGTAGGTCTGTTCACGCCATCACAGTGATATTTCAACGCAATGGCAAATTATAATAGCAAATTTCAAAATATCTATATTGGTCCACTTACACTTCTGGGCTCTTGGGGCCCTGGGCCCTGTGCTCGGGCCACCCTGGGTGGGGACTCTGGCAAGGGCCTTCCTCTGCCGCCCTCAGGGTGGGTCCAGGGTGGGGTGGCTGGGGTTTGTGCTCCGGGGTGATCTATGCTGCCCTAGTCTGCCTTGAGCCTCCGTAGAGACATGGTCACATTTGCACAATCAGATTCATCTCTGATCACTCTCCATTGCTCATACTCTGCATGCTGACATACTCATTGAGTTATCCAGTTGGTTTATACACTAAAAGGTACTTATGTTTAGTTTTTTTGTTTTTTGTGTGTGTTTCTGGTACTTTGGTTGTTGTGATACATGTTTGTTTCTTTTATTGCTTTCTTTTATTGCCATTGTCTTGCTTTTTTTCTTAAGAAATCCTGATGATTTTCAACTTAGTACACCTGTAAAAGTTGTAGGAAATTTTCTGTTGTGTTTCTGTACAGGTGTAGCACTTGGCTGGTGTTATTTTGGATTGAAGGGTCATTGCCTTCTGAGTGTTGTATCTTTGTCTCCTCTTCATTTTCTTTTTTTACTTTCTTTTTTACATCTCTTCAATATTTTCCTTTTTTTCTGTCCTGTCCAGTCAGGTCCAGCAAGATTACATAATCTTCATAATTAAAAATAAATAAATAAGATTAAAATAAATAAATAAATCAGATTATCAAGAGGAGCCTTATACCTATAAAGCTCCCCTTGGCAAAGCAAATTTGTTCAGCACAACACAGTAGCCAGACCATCAATCTGCTGCTACCATGCTGGACAGGTAAAAAAAAAATAAATAAATAAATAAAAAGAAGAAGAAAACAAATATGATATGAGTATGCAACTTTTAAAGGGACATTGTGTATGAATTATTTCCATCAAACACTGGAATCATGCATCATATTCTAATGTACAGTGTTGCGGTCGGCTCGTGGACCATAACAAGTAAGGGAAGATGCAACTGCATTTTCATTAAACATATTTTATCATTAAATGACATCAACTTAACTCTTAATCAAACAAACAAAAACACAACCAAACAAAACGCCAAGCACTAAATGTCTGGCGGACCGGGGCCCACCCCAGGAAGGGCAGACATTTTATGGCACATGAAGACCCTGGCCAGCTGTCTCCAATTTGACATCAACCCCCAGACCTGCAATACAAAATCAAACCAATTAACACAAAACAAGACCCACAGAGGCTCATTTGGTCAGGGCTATTACATTCTGCATTCTAGCGCCTCACTTTCTCAAACATGTATTGCAACCACAGTAGCCTCAAAAAGCGTCAACAAAACATGATAAAAGCATGTCATCAGGAATTTCATGTGTTCACTCAGGTGAAGAGGTTTGTGATTTCATATTGCAAACTGCATCCCATCAAACTGTCGTTCCTCTGTTCCATCCCCTCTCACTGGGGAAATCTGGCCGATGATCTTGATGGGGAAACTGGCCTTGACACAGCACTGGCTTTTTGTCACAGTAAAAACCATCTTATAAAGCCTTCAAACTGGCTTTTAGTCAGGTCTTATCATGACTTAACATGAATATGAAAGTGAATGAAACAACGTAAACATGCACCTCTGTACCAACAAGGCTAGTGTAGTTTACCAGGATTTACCGTTACGCTGCCCATGGTAATGAGTGACAATGTCTAACAAAACCAAATAAACAAAGTTAGCTTTAGGCTATTTTAGGTAGTCCCGTTGACTTACTTGTCAAGGAGAGAGCTAGCAACTTTAGCATCCCTTTTAAAATCTTTGAGCTCCATCCACCTGGGGAAGGCTAGCTAGAACAATATTGATCCTCCTTTTTGTATCGTCTAGTCACGCTGCCTTTTAAGTCTTCTTTTTTTGCTTTATGGTCGATGGTAAAATGGCTCCCATGTTGTTGCAGCATAATGCATGTTCCCGCCATCAGTGGCAAAAAATTCTTTTAAACATAAGCACGTTTTCATCTGTCAGTGAATCAATGGGCTCAGAGGTAGCAAGGCACAACCGGTGACTACTTTAATATTGTGTATGCAGGGCTCTAACTACAGGGGAGCGCACAGCAGCATTGTTTGTCTGCTGTGTGCTGTGTGCATCCACATAACCAACCGATGTGCTTCTTTTTGTGGTTAAAGGGTTAGGGTTAGGGTCGGTGTTTCTGAATAAACAAGCTGCATTCAGTAAGTTTTTTTTTTTAATAGTAATTAATAGTAACCATATTTTTGAGCGTGCTATGTACACTAATATAAATGTGCATGCACGTGACATGTGAAGTTGAGGTGCACGTGCAAAAGTAAGGCTCCCCCGAAAGTCCCAGTGTGTACGTGTGTACTGTCTAATGCCTTGTAAAGTGTTACTTGTACCTCAAAAGGTTCTCAATTCGCACAAAGAGTTATTTGTCTCTTCAGAGACACCATAGTAAAAATGGTGGCACAAATATGTCAGTTGCCATGTATGTGGACCCATGGCAAGTAGATTTAAATGGCTCATTCTGAGAGAATTAAACACAGCAGTTATTTTAGTAAAATGATTCGATAACTTGAGAAAGACATTTTTTGATCATATACCTTTTTCTGTCACTGATCTTAAATTTGTTATACTTTGCACATTTAGAGTTGATGTCAGAAATGGAATAGATGCTTGGAGGCAGTTTAATAACTGAGTGTTGGAGAAGTACTGTAGTTGGTGGGGCAAGTAAGATTAGTCAGTGCTTTTTCTTTCACATTTGTCACTTTTAGTTCCTTTAGCTTTGATTCTTGCTCACACTTTTACAATTATGGGCCATTCTCACTTTTCATCACTGATCACGAGACAAGTATGTATTCGGGGGGCAAAAAAATAAACAAAGCAGGCATACTTCTATGGGGCTCAGATCTACAACTAGCTTTTTGCATAAAAAAAAAAAAAAAATGTTACATCCCTGTTGTGCATTTGGATGTTTCAATCGACATACCAAGAATGAGATTTTAATTTACAGACTACCTGCTGACCCTGAACGTTGGGCTACATGGGTGTCTGCCGTCATACGAGATAACTGTAAACTGTTAGAAAGCTCTCAGCTGTGTATTGAGCACTTTGTCAAGTTTATCAAAAATTTTGTTGTGTGCGTTTTTCAAGTTTAGTCATGGTGGGCTGCTCTAATTTTGAATATATTTATTTATGAAAAATGCAACAAACTGCAGTGGTTTAATGTTATTGTGCCCCAGGACCAGACAATTCATGTTAGACTCATTTAGTGGAATTAGCATAAGACTTATTTTTTCATTTGAGAGACTCAGAAATATCAACCCACAAATTTGTACACCACACACCCCCTGTGCTGATTAACACCTGCTCTAGATATTCACATATTCATAAGATCAATACCTCATGTACTGAATTTCTGCAGGGAGTTTAAATCTCAATGTCAAAATGAATGCACTTTTACTTTTATATAGTTTAGAGTATCAGCTTTTGTACAGACCAAACCTTTCCTCCCCGGAGACCCCAAAAGGGGAGTGAAACAAAGAACTGGAGGAGAAGGCAAAAGGTAACTGTCGCCCGCCAATAAATCAATATGTTGCTTTATTACTTCAGAGAACAAAAGGCTCTACACCGAGATCGATTGCTATACTGAGGAGCCTCTGACAAGAAAAAGATATATATAAATAAAACACTCCTGGCATTTGGCTACTCTGTCCCCACGACCAGATCAGCATTAATTTATAACTGATGTGATGGTTTCCGCCTGATGTGTTTTTGTATAAGCACAAATCAATCCTTAGTTTATTAGCCGCTATGATGCATTGTAAAATGACATTACTTACCGTGCTAGATGAATGATATTCATTAAGAGGGAGGGGTGCACCGACTGTGGATGTGTTGAGAATAAAGGAGAAGGAAAGATGTATTGGGAAGCTACGCTTTGGATATTGGGGTGGACATAATTATTGTTTATTATATTTGTCAGTGTTTAACTTAAGATTAGTTGCTAGATGAAGTAATTATGGTTTTAATATTACTTGGAAAATAAGTTAAATAAATAGAAGCGACATCCTTTTAAGCATTATAAAGATGTTTTATCATAAGAACTTTACCTCATTCTCAATGGATGCATACCACAAGCAGTAATAATTACTTAATTGTACTTAAATGTGTAACAGTATGGTATGGCTCAGCATACATTAAGGGTGTTGACTACTGCACTTGTTCTGGCTCAGAGTAGTCTTTCACTTAGGAAGATCAGTGGTTTGATTCCCCAGGTCATAATGTGCCAAAGTTAACTGCCTCCATTGTGCTTATCAGTGATTGTACAGACAAAAGACCCTCCTCAGAGTGCTAGCATTAATTAAAATATGTAAAATATATATTTGTAAGTGTTTGACAGAAAAACACATTTATGAAAAGTTGAGGAAAACTAGGCTGAGTTTGAATGGTCATTTCTTAAAGGCTTTGAGTCAGATTAAATTGTTTTGATTCTGTTTGTTTTAAACTCAGCTGCAGTCAGTGATTTCTGGAGCACATATTGCCCTGCTGTTATGTTGTACTGTAGGTCAAAATGAACCATTTCAAAGTTACACCAAACCTACATGATTATCACATGATGATTTTCTAGTTAAAGTGGAGGTTAAGATGGGGTCAGAAGTGTCAAATACTGATAGTTTTTCTTTTTTTTTTGTAACTGTGAGAAATTTTTCACCCCAATCACACAAACACATACAAATACTCTATTCTCTTGAACTCAACTGTAAGGTGTTAAATGCAGGTGTTATTATGATTTTTGACAGGAACCTCTTCTGTTCATGTGGATAATGTTCACCCACATAGACTGGACACTCTGTGGTAGTGGCTCAGGTGGTAGAGTGGTTCATCCGATAACTGGGGGGTTGGTATTTTCAAATTCCATTTAGCATCCTTCACATGCAGAACAAAACACAAACCTGTACCTGACCGCAATAAACACTTCTCAAAACCAGGTCTAGAAAAAAAGAAAACAACGATGAATCTAAAAAAAGAAGACAAAAAAAAAAAGAAGACAAAACCATGAAAAAAACAGAACAAAACTATCTTGCCTCAGTGTCTGCAACATTTGTGTATAAATGGTGGTTGGAGAGACATTAGTTTGGACTGACTGCCTCGACTTTTGAGAAACTTGCTGTGACATCCCCCATTTAGATGATATGTAATTGCATTAAATATTTCCCCTTTTAAATAATCTTTTCACTGCAGAATGATAAACACTAAATTGCTTGGAAAAGACCTTATAACCCTTCTTAGATTGGTGGTTGGATCCATCATGTAGATTAACTTTGAAACTTTAAAATTCAGTGCACATCTGCAAGTCTTGTTTTTTTTTTTTTCTCCTTCCATCATACTTATCAATTTCATTTCACTAAAGAAAGTTATATGTGTGGTTTAGAAAGCGTCAGAATAAGGTGCCCTTGCAAGTCGTGTCACACAGAGTGGAGGAAACAGCATGAAATCATCAGCACAGAGAATGAGAGAGCGAATTGGACACTGCCTCTACTTTCATTATGGAAATATTCTTTCAGACGTCACACAAAACCTAATGGTAAAAAGACTGCTCAGGCACCCCAACAAAACAAAAATGTTTCATGCTTGAATGAAAATGCTGCTCACAAAGCACCAAAAGCACAGTGTGAGCTCATTTTAGAGTAATATCACACTTAGATGCAAGAGCTACTAAGTGTTCTATGTGTAGTAATCCAACACCATACCAAATTCATTCTGTATTATACTAGCTGTATCAAAAATTGTAATTGTAATAGTGTACAAGAAGCCAATTTAAGCTATGTAATGTTTATCATGTCCATGCAGGATGTATCTGGAGAAATTATGTTTCCTTACACTAAACAATATTTTATTCTTTTTGCTCTTCTACTTGTTTTTTTTTTTTTTTCACTGCTCTTTTATTAAGAAGGCTAAACAACAAAGCAAACATCTGATTAGATATGATGAACCTTATTGGCTCAAGAAGTAAGTGGAGCACCAAAACATTTGCATGGAATTGCTAGAGTCCACATGGCAGTGAATAGAAGAAGAAAAAAACAAAAACAAAAAACAAATAGCAAATATGGCACAGAAATTAGTTTGGCTTCAACATTCTAGAAGAAACAGCATTTTGTTTGTGTTTGTTCATCAATATAAACAATACTCAATTATCAGGCTTTAAAATTAGGTTGCAGATCCTTCTGGTCCGCAGACACACATTTACAGATGAGATGAAAGACACACGACAGGACGCACAAGAATCCGATCAGGCTTAATGGGATAATTGGATGTGAAACCATTATTCCACCTGGTGAGTGACTGTGAGAGACAAGCGGTTAGACAACAACAAAAAAAAACAACCTAATCAGCCTGTCCCAGCGAGAGCCATTTTATGCTGCAACATCAATTACAAAAGAATTGCTTTAGGGATACTTTGGCCAGGCTTTCCATTGCATCACTTATTAGACTCTCCTTTGCGGTGACATGTACTCATCAGAGGATTCAGGCACCAATGCAAGACAAGGTCATTTTTGAATTATTGGGATTTGAGTTAGGTTTTGACAAATAGACTGCTCCACAGTCAATGTGTGAGTCTCTTTGCACGGCAGGGGGATGGACTGTGAAAGTAACCCTATTTATTATTTCCGTAACTAAGGCCCCTGGTGCTATGATGTTTGTCTAAAGTATTGTACACCTAACACTCATTAAACATGAGACTTGCCTTCCATGACAATTTAAATGACCTTGTTTGGTATCAACTAATTGGATCATGTAACTGGAAGGAATATATAATGTAACATATACAATACCTTGATTAAAGACAAAATTAGCTGTAAAAACAAAGAAAATTAACATTTTAATGTAAACTGGCTATTTTATTAAAACACTTACTATATCTATTAATCCTGAAAGATAGTTTTTTTGTTATTAATAATTGTATTTAATAGGATCCTTATAATATTGTGCAGCCTTGTGATAAAAATATTCGTATTTTATTTTTTCAAATAATTATTTCCCAAAACAGTCCAACAATGAGGGGGAAAAGTGGCAGTTCTGGAGCTGTTAGTCTTATTATTAGCTTTATTTAGAAGAGTTTCAAATACTGTCAAGGAATTATCCAAGTTTCTATTTTCTTTACTCGTCGGCTACCAATAATGATAATTCAAATGTTGATGCATTAAGGTTGTTTCAGCCATTTTGAGAAAACATGTTTAGCATTGAAAGCAAATTCAAAAATTTTATCATCACATCATGTGTAGATTAATCACATATCAACCAGTATGATGCTAAACCACACCTAATTATATCTGACTTCTGACTTTGCTGCCCTCAGAGTTCAAATTTGAATTCAAATCCTTTATTGTCCCCAGAGGGAAATTGATTTTGCAGCCAGAACACACACACACAGGACTTACATCACATCAAAAACATCAAAAAACAAAATCAGAACCAATGGCATATATCAAAAAGAGATTCACAATGATTTATACTCATGCAGCATCTGCGTTACCGGTGTAGGCGCTCCGTAGCTCCACAGGAACCCGACCCACACCTCTTCCAGACCTGATGGAAGTACTCCCTTATGATTGGTCAATTTGAGATTACGAGTTTCCAGATTTTTGGATCTTCTCGTTAAATCTCTGTAGTAACTGCCATTTTTAAAATCAACACCCAATGGATGAAGTTGATGAGAGGCTGTTTGAACTATTTCTTCATTTTTATCCACAATCTAATAAAGACACAGAAACATACTGGATGCCATTATTGTTTTAAAACAGAAAATACGTACGGACGTGAAGTGAGCCATAAAAGAACTCCGACCTGGTGAGTTTACCAGGAGGAGAAACTGCAACACGACACCAAAATGAAGCGTACCCCCTACACTTGAGTGTGAGAGCACATTCACCAACAAGCAGATGCCGCATGAGTATAAATCCGCCGTCAGTTAGAGCCTTTTTTCTATGCTGTCAACAGAGACTACAGTGTTTACCTATAAACTAACCACAAAGTTCACATGAGTCTACCGGGAAGGAACTATGGCAAAGTCAACAAACATCTGACACTTTTTGTTTTTTCATTTCCTTATTGCCTTTTTTTTTCAGGCAATAAACAATTATCTCCCCATTGGGTTAACTGTAAGCAAAGAAACTGGATGAGGTATAAGAAAAGATCTATCATTAATGTTTAATGATTCGGCTATCAACTTGGAAATACACTTTTACCCAGTGAAATCCACTTACACTGAGACTCAAGGCCACTTCTGAGTTTGTGAGTGATATGATGGCAGATTATGCCATAACATTGGGTTTTAAACATTAATAAAGCGGTCTGAACTGCAGTGCATTCAGTTTTGAGCATGTACAGCATTATATAGTATTCCATTAGAAAGAATGAAGTGTGCATTACACGGCAACCTATGATCTTATTGTTCTGTCAGACAGCATCTATGAACACTTAGTTACTAACGCATCACAAATGAAACACGGGACCCTCTCATAAAAAAAAAAAGCAAAGTACCAATAATAAAGGCAAATGTATTTGTATACATACATATGTGGAGATGCTAAAAACATTGTATGAATACACAAAACTGGTAGTGTATTTTCTCCTGTGTGTATTGACCAGTCATAATGCCACAATTTTTGCATGTCTCCTACAAATGGGTCTGGGAATGTCTTATTATTAATGTCTTCTTTGGAGTGCAGTATTATTTTATAGAGCTACATTTTATACAAATGAAATAATGCCTTGGTAAATAACTCAGGTTATATAGCCCATACAAATTGAAAGGACTTGCATAAATTCATCAAATGCAACAAAAGCAGAAAATGGGTAATTCACTTAGTTTGGTAAAACAAAAAAAAAAAAACAAAACAAAAAAAAAAACCTTGACAAGACTGATTCAAAAATAGAGTGGTTCAAATAAAAAATCTACATGTTTATCAATGAATCTTTTATTTCACGTGCATGTGTGTACCAACACACATACATGTGCACTGAACTACATCCTGACAAGTGTTTGAGTCCTAATGATCATTAGGAGACTCGGTGGCACTTGAAAAACAGTGGAGGATGCTGCTCTATGCAACTTCATGGTGATGTAAGCAGCAATCAGAAGATGTGGACCAAACATCCAGGGTGATTACTGTTAAACCCCCAAACATAATCAACACCCAATCACGATACATTGTGCCTAAACCACAGCGTCTGGAGAAGCTTGTTTTCATTTCTGTCCAAATAAAGTGTGTGATGGAGAGATTCTAAGTTGTCTGAATTTGAATAAACATTTAGTCAAACAAAATAGAAATATTTATGGGTAACTAGTGGCATCTTATTGTTAGGTATATGTTGAATGTTGATGCTCCATTTGTGACACTTCTGTGTGTGTGTGTATGTGTGGTGGTGGGGTGGGGGCAATACAAGATCAGGAATGGACATCAGGAAACCGCACACACGAGTAATATGAACCTTAGCCAACCAGTTTAACACTCACCCTGTTCTGTCTTTTCTCCCTCACATGTCTCTTCCAGCCACTTTGATTCAGACTTTGTGCTCCTTGTTTGTACATTTCACACATGATACCAAACATGATACATTTATGATTCACCAGTATTGGTAAAAGAGCCCATGGCAGAGTTTTTCCACATTTCTTTGGTTTATTTGAAGTTAAAACAGCGTATCACTACCTGATTCATTACCCAAAGCTAAAAAAAAAAAAAAACAAGGTTTGTATGTATTTTTATTTTTATGCAAAAAGAAGTTGATTTTTTTCAGTAATCTCAAACTTTTGTGTTTCTTTTTTTCTCTTTTTCTTTTTTTTCTGGGAACGTGACCACTATACAGTCACACATTGATTTGATAGGTTTCATTGAGCATGCACATTGTCCATTGTGTGAGCACTGTATTAAGTGCAAGATTTTGCACTGTAAGGAAGGATTACTAACTGTTGGTAGGTGGTAGTGGTATAGCTAACTGACATGTATTATAGGAGCCGAAGAAATCAGAAGTTAGCAAAAGCAACAAGAAGACACCAGCTGGGGTTTAGCAATGTCTGGGGTCTGCTTAGGCTAAATGAGTGAGTGCTAGCTGTTAGCCCTCAGAACTCTTTCCTGCTGAGAGGGTGCCAACCACCATCCACCTGCACAAGACAGAGTGAGAGAGCAGACCATCAGCCAGTGGTGTTCAGGCTAATTCACAGCTACCCAATAGCCGTACACCAACTCAGCCATGTCCAGACTGCAGCCATTTTCAAGGAGCTAGCAGAGAAGGTTGTTACTTGCAATTCACCTGGAAGGGGAACATGAGTGAACCAGCACACTCTTGGAGCCCCATCAGACCTCTCCCCACAGCTCTTACTTGCCTCTAACATCCAGGGGTCAGTAAGAGTGTAAAGACAGCTACACTAGGTAGAAATCGTGGTAAGGAAGTGAGTGAAATGTTCTTTATGGTTCTGAAATTAAACATACCCTGGATAAATGTAGACATGTTCAGCTTTATCTGGGACTGAAAACCCCTAATTTGTGTTGCTCTGCCATCAGGAGCTACCCCCTGCTATTATAGCATGCATCTGCACTCTTTAGATCAAGACAGATAGATAATAACATAACCCATTCTCATTTGTTTTGACTAATAATGAGCTTTTAAAGTCAATATTGACAAATTTATGCAATTATTGTGGCATTTAAATGTTTATTTCATCATGCATTTACTTTAATTTCAGTTTGAGTCACAGCATACAATTTAAAAGTGAGTGTATGCAAACTATTAATGTCTTGCCCCTCAATGTAGACTATTTTGAGAGTAATTTTTCCAAATACATTTTTTTGCACATATTATCAGTACTGGATCAATATAATCAATACCAGCTTTAATTTTACTTGGAATCAGAATATAAAGAAAATCACTCATCACAATCAGACAACTAGACATGCTTTTCTTATTTAAATAGCTTCTTTTAAAAAAAGTGAAATAAGAAGTGAATACAAGTAGAACCACATCTTTGATTTGATCTGTGCTCATATTTAAATCTTTTTACATTGATAGATGCATCCATACTTTCAGACACTTGTGTAAATGCAAGTCTTTGCAATTACTAATTCTTGCATGTCTGACTTCCATTATTGATAGTTTGTCTTGCATGGTTTACATTCCAGAGGCCATATTTTGTTTTACCACTAATAAAGAAAAAACATTAACAAAAAAATGAGCTTGTAAGCAAAACACAGCAAAATGTTGTCTTTAATATAAATAATATTCTGAGTGGCATTGCAAAATGTCAGCACAAACATTTTAAAGCAAAGTTTTGACAAAGAATGTTTGCCTATCACTCCGTTATCTTTAGTTTAATTACTTTTTTCATCCAATAAATGCATGAAATTCACTCAGATAAAGAAGAGGCACAGACGTTTTAATTACCGTATGCTATCACTGTCATAGTTTTTATTCATAAACAATAGTTATACGCTGTAAAAAAATGCTTCAGCAGGAGGGATATATTATTGATTGAGAGGAGAGATTAGAAATTAATGACGCATGTGGTCCAGACTGAATAATCAATTTCAATTAAAATCAATTTCACAGTGCAGCTGTGCTGTAATGGTTCCTAAGATCAGCTGTGGTGATGTTCATTTTTCAGCCCCTTTGGGTAAAAAAAAACTACAGAGGGAATACATGTGTCAATGTGTGTGTGTGTGTGTAGGGGGTGCGACTTTTATCTGATGCTATTATAGGCTGACCATCTGACTCCAACTTTACTATTGTCAACAACAAATGCTTTCAATGCTGTATTTTGCTCCTCTTACAGGCAATAAGAAAAAAAAAAAACAAATGGAGAGCTCGGTGAGAAAAGTTTTCATTTTTGGCCTTGAAATTATTGCAAAAAGATCTGACATACAAGTCCTATTGGAGAAGACATTGATGAGCTGCTCGAATATGTGTGTATATGTGCATCTATGGATGTACATCCGTGCTACACAGAGGTTACCATATCTCCTGAGGTGTGCAAGTGATATTTTGAATCCAAATTGCCTGGATCGGGTGATTGCTCCGCGTGAGCGGAATAGTGACATCTCAATAGGCATGCCTTATCAGAAAATAATAAGGCTAGTTTCATGACCAAAATTAGATGCACAGACTGTCAAATGAGAGAAAAAAGGTTCAAACCAATTGAACCAAAGAAGATGCTTATTAGAGAAGTTCAATTTGCATATATTGCATGTCAGACATATTGGCAAAAATGTCAAAAACTAAATAAAAAAAGCCCTTCTACTGTATCAGCTGAAATTGCTGCATGATCAGAGTGAATGTAATTGACAGAGCGGTGATGTTACGACTGTCTGAAAGGAAATAAATCATCATTCAGACATGTATTAGACAAGGCAGGAGTGTCTTTCCCAAGAAGGCCAGACTTCTGGCAGTTTACATCAGTTTTTATTTTAGAATTGTAAAAAAAAGTTGGATTTTTTTTTATCTGATACACAAAATGGGACCAACATCATAAAATACTGTCTGAGCAACATGCTTCGTGCCATATATTTCAGTCAGAAATTGTACAACCAACAATTTCCATAAGATTTAATGTAGAATGAAGAAAGACACAATAACATTAAACAAAACTGTTTCATACAGAATGCATTCAGGTACCTGTGTGCCTTCTGTCATCTTCTATCTTAATACTTAGATGGCTTTAGTTAAATTGGTAAATGGGTTGAAGCCCATCCTGTCTCTTTGCTCAGTAAATGATCTACTCATCTTCTCTTGCAGCATGCTGCAGCCTGGATGGCGAAGGTTTGATCTTCAGCCTCATTCAAAGTTTTCTGAACATTTAAGTACTTAACTTTTAAAGTGCACCAGGAAAAGATTTCTGATGGATAAGTTCTGTCTCAGATGGCTCCAAATCGCCTGGCAAATCCCTGTCAACCTTTTTTTGAGATGTGAGCTAGAGGGTCCGTAATGTCAAGTGCCTCTGACACCTGTGACAAATGATGTTTTCAGCCTACATTTGAGAATAATAGAACATTGCAGATGGATGTATAGCAGAGCTGTACATGCACATAGAGAGCTAACTAAAGCTGTTATCATTGTCACTATCAACATCAAGTTAAGAAACACTGATTTTGAAAAGCAAATGTGGCAGTTAGTGAGCCTGATTACTGTAGCAGGCACTGGCACTTTTCAGAACTCACCAGCATTAATTAAGAATCCATTATGAGCCCAAACCCATCAGAAATGTGGACATTATGCAGAGTGACATCTCATTATGTGGTCCTATGATGGGTTTTATATGCAGGAGTTGTAACTATTTCTTGTGGGTTTGTGTAAAAAAAACAACAAAGCCATCTGTTAGTCCTGTTTCAAGATGCAGAGTGAATATTGATAAGGATGCCAGCGCTCTCGCTAATGTGCCAGCTCATAGATTCATCAGATAAGCCTGAACAGCAAGGTATTGTGTAACTTATGTCTTACCTATCAATCTGAAACAAATTGCACAGATACTAACATGACAAACCCAAGAATTACAGAAGCATTAGCTGCTTTCAAGACCTTAAACTCCTTAAATAGGGCCTTTTTTTAAAGGTTTTGGTATATTATACATTTTCAAGTGCCAGTCATTGTGAGCTGCAAGTCCATATGAACTGAGACATAGACACCATTTATGAGACCAATCCTTCTTTTTGCTCCCATTTATAACAGAGTGAATTAAAACTTCATCTCAATCTGTAAGTCCGGGTATTAGGAGAGAGAAAGGTTATTTGAAAGTGACTAAATTAGCCAGTCTTCTTAAAATTAAGTTATTTTTTCAAAGGACTAAGATTATCAAGGAGGAAAATGCTGAATAAACTACAAGCTATATATAAGTTGGATTTTGTTGCTAAAGGAGTTCATTTTAAGTGTTTTTAAACATTTTACCTTTAATTTGTTCTGCATCAGAGAAAGTCGTGGACAAATCAGGCAAAAGGTCATTTGACAAGCACTGAGACATTTTAGACATCCTTCTCAGGCTGCACCACTCTTTCTAATCTTTATCTAGAGCCTCCATACCAAAATCAAAGAGAGAGCAGAAAATGACAGAAAACAAGACACTGCTGAAATCCCTCTAAGCCCTTATCGAATAAATGCTTACTGGCAATGAACCCAGCACGATGGAGGAGATGTAAACAAAAAATTGACACAAGCAAAGCAGAGAAAAACAGTGAATAAAAAGTCCTCTGCAGATGTTCATGGCTTCACACAAAATCGGACTGAGGAGATGAGAATGAGTGTTACCGTTCCTTCTGGCAGAAGACTCAAGTTATTTTCATAATGGGTGATTGGTTCCAGTGATTAGCATTATACTTTGGCTCTGTTGCAAGTAATTACCAATCTTATTAATTAAGATGAACATATGAATAGTATAACCCAACATTGCTCACAGCTAACACGACTTCTAGTTTATTTTGCTGTTGGAGATCTATCCACCATTACAGTATTTTACCAACGCTTGATTAAATAATCACTCCTAAGTATTCAGAGAAACAGTTTCCTAAGTAAAAGCTTCATCACCACTGAGATTAAGAGAGCAAACACAAGGGCCATCTTTTCATGACCTAACTGGACGAGCATTTGCCGAAAAATAGAACAAATATACATATCTGTATTATAAATTCATTTATTCTTAGGGAATATATTTGAATCACCTAAAACTCCTCAGTGACATGACATGAGTTTACCTTGCAAAATCTGAAGAGAGCTTATTAAAGTTTTATTTACTTTTATTCTTTTACATTTGCACAGAGCTCAAATTTTGTGGCATTTCTAAAGCACGGCTGATCCTTATTCTTCTCTTAGTTGCTTCAAAAATCATATTTCACATAAATCACCATTTGCTTTGGAGTTGGACAGTCTCAGTTTGATACATCCATTAATCCCTTGCCAATAAAGTCTCAATCGAATGCAATTTGTTGGAGCAATGAGGTTGATCAATGAAACAATGTTATACATCTTACTGGGAAAATAACTAATAAGAATGAAAAAGTCTAACTGAAACTGCTTGAAGCTTGTGTGTGTGTAATGAATTATTTTTGGTTTCATATCAGTATAGACTGCTGATGGTTCTGTCTAATCGTTTTCAAATCTTAGTTCTTACAAGTTGCCAAAAAAATAAATAAAAAAACATAAAAGTGGCGCTTTGGAGAAGAGTCTAACTTGAAGAAAGCCACAGAGAGATGTTATTCACACACACAAACACACACATACACACAAAAATAAAATAAATAAATAAAACAAAACATGTTTTCAGTAACAGCCTACTGATAGGTCATTTGGTTAGATATGAACTTCACAAATACAGCTAATTTATTTTATCAGTAATTTTGATAAAATGATGCAAATCCTCTAATTGACAAAAGCTTGATTGAAAACTTTACTAAATTAATGTGGAAAAATAAAGATTCGCTTGAATTCATGTAGATGTGTATCATGGAAACCAAACATGACTCAGTAAAAGAAGGAAATGCTGCAGACAATTGCCAAGTCTGCATTTAATATGAAAATGTGGAGAATTGTAATTGGTGTTAGAATTACTGACCCAGCTGAAGCCTGATTAAAGTTAATTGCTCCCCGGCGTGTTATGACCAAGCATGACAGATTGCATGGCTATGTACCCCCACATTCACATCTACACCCACATAGATAAGTGCAAATGAATATCTCTGTGGGTTCTGCCAAGAGGGATTTTAGACGATGGGTAATGTGAGAGCCATCCATCATGTTTTGATCACTACACTCTTGAGCTCAGTAGGGACTGATGATAAACCGCCAAAAGTTCACATTATCCTCCTTGAGCAAATACGCATTGCACAGTGTTTTCCTGACAGAGATATAATGTAATGATTACAGCAATCACCTAACAATATGGTGCATGTTGACATAGGTCTTTTATATTTATGTGTCTCTTACACAGCAATATCCACTTCCGTTTTAAATATTCAGAGCACATTCAGGAAGATTCATTCAAATAAATTAGATCCTTTTTTGTGTGTAACAGAAGTGCGTTATGCACAAACTGTGTGAATATAAGCAAGTCTGAAGCTGATTGTTTGATTACACGAGGGTAATGTGAAAATGATCAAATATTCAAGAACTCCTTCATTCTGAATTGATGTGAACACTCTCACCAAATTGTTGCATCTCTCATAAAAACAAAAGTAATTAAAAAAAAAAAAAGTCAGAAAGAAAGAAAAAGAGAGCCCCCCCCCGATGTAACATTTGCCATTTGCGCTGAACAAAAACAACATCTCGCTTGCAAATAATTAGGAAACACAAAGAAATGCTTAAAAGTAAAAGCTCTCCCAAGGGAGAGAGAGAAAAACAAACAAAAAAAAAAAAAAAAAACAGCCACAACAATGTATTAGCTGCAGATAATCCAGAACAATACAAAATCAAATTACAATATTATCAACATGCCTATAAGCTGCTCAGAGATTTGAGTTAAATTCTTCCTTCATTTTCTGACAATAATGGCCAAGTACATTCAAAGAACAAAGGCCATGGGGATGGATCAAATGCACTTGTGAAGGAGGCCTGGGTGGGCCTGTGGGGTGGTGGGTCATGGGTCTGGGCTTTCCAGCTGTCTTCCTTACCCAAGTCTCCTTCCCCCCTTGGCATGTGGTGGGTGGGTGCCTCCTGGTGGTGGCTGGATTTGGGGCTTGCTAACCTCTACTGGGGATGTCTTCCACAGGGCATGGGGGGGAGGGTTAAGTGTGTTAAGTGTGACAGGGCATGGTAGATAGGGGTCTGCCTCTGGGCTTTTGGGGGCTGGGCCCTCGGTCTGGCTGCCCTGGATGGCCGGTGCCTGGTGGGGTTGACAGTTGCCAATCTTGGCCCGTCGGGGCCTGTGCCCCATGACCGCAAGGGGCTCTGGCCGCCCTCCTCTGCTGCCCTCGGGGTGGGTCCACGGTGGGCTTTATCATGGGGTAGCCTGGGTTCATGCTCCAGAATTGCTGCTGATCGCTTGGGTCTCTGGGCCACCCTGGTCTGCCTCTAGCCTCTGTGGGGGCGTGGTCACATTTGCAGGATAAAACTCATTTCTGCTCACTCCTCATTCCTCATACTCTGCATGCTGACACAGTCACTGAGTTGTCCAGTGGGTTTATACACTAACAGATACTTTTGTCTAGTTTTTCTTTGTTTTATTAGTGTGTGTGTGTGTATGTGTCTTTGATACTTTGGTTGTTGTTGTGATACATCTTGTTGTTGCTGTCTTGTTTTTTGAGTTCTCCTGATGATTGTCTGTTTAGTTTGGTTGGATTGAAGGGTTGTTGCGTCTATCTACTGTATCTTTGTCTCTTCTTCCTTTTTTCCACTTTGCTTTTTACTTATTTTTTTTCAGTCCCCTCGTGTCAGGTCCAGAAAGATTCCATAAATTCCATAAATCCAAATAAATAGGATAAAACAATATATTTAAATAAATATAGAAATAAAAAGTGAGATTATCAAGAGGAGCTTTATACCATAAAGCTCTCCTTGGCAAAGCAAATTTGTTTGGCACAACACAGCAGCCATACCATCACCATCACCATTCTGCTGCTACCATGCTGGACAGGACACGTTTAAAATAAAGAAAAAAAAAATGTCAAAGGTCACTTTGCTTGTCTCCCTTGAGAGAAATTTGCTTTGGACAGAGAGGCTTACTGCACATTGCACCCCTTCCACAAAGAATACAATCAATTTACTGTACAACAAATTCTACATAATTACACAAAGTCAATAAATGATCAGTAAAAACATACCACTCACTTACCCTCACACCCTCTTTCCCATTTGGGTATTTGAAAGTTTAACTGATAAAGGAATCAAGTAGTTTTTATATCTATTATGCTTACGCAGAGGAACTTTGTACCTCCTCCCTTAATTTATTATTATATACTCATCATGCCAAACATGTTTGCTGTTTAGATATCTGATAATATCTGATAAGATATTCCTTGCCATTCTGCAGGTGGCCTACTCAAAGAGGTCCTGAGGATAAAGGGGAGCAGGGGAGCCCATAATTTTGCACGCTATGTCAACCAGATTAATAATCTGTGTTTTTGACTTGACAGTAAGATTGCCAAACTAGCTTGTGATGCCGTATCTGAGGACTGATTCAGTTGTTGCCCTGCAAAAATTTAACACAACTTAATTACTAACTCCAGTCTGAGTCTTCACCAAAAAATGCAGACACTGATGGATTTTAGAGCAAACAGTAGACACATGTGTGCGCCATCCCAGATCGCTATCAGTATGCACTCCCAGATATATAAAGGAAGCGACCTGACCATGGACTGTAACAGCACAGTGACTACCCACTGATGCAGGATCAACAAGCATCTCAGTTGTTTTCCTTGTTTGATTATAAGCTTGTGCATCACACCAGGACACCAGATTATTAACTGAAAAATTATGTGTGTTTACATTAGAGGTTTTTGTTAGACCAAGCATTTTAACAAAGACATGAAAACTAATTATAAGATAGAAATTAAAGTTCTCCTTTGATGTGTTCGTTAGTAACAGATTATAAAGTCTAGTCCTACTGTGAGAGAGGTTGATGTAGAAAGGAAAAAATAACAGGATGGGTCAATAAGAAAGATTTAAAAATGTTCAAATGTGAGAATTACACAAATGCAAAAAACTTATAATGATTTTTTTTTATTATTTATTTTTGACAATGTCTTTTAAATTGACAAATGCCATATTTTCAAAGTCAAAAGATTTTCTACATATGCAGACTTTAATTTACTTTTCAAGGCAGTCTGATGTTTTGATTAATGTCATGCAGACTGAAAGACGGGTCTAACAAATTTAAATTGCATCAGCCTCCACATTGTAAGTGATCTTCACTGTGAATTAAACAGATTTTCATATATCTAGACGCCTTGATCTCAGTTGGATGAATGCTGGACCTAGTACTGAAATCACACGTTGGAAAGAAAACAGTAAATGAAACTGCACGGCCAAATTCTAAGTTAATTGTATCAGCAATGGTTTCATTGTTAAACCCCTGAGTTTATTTGCACAAAAGAAAAACAGGAATGAAGTATGGTAATAAATCAATATCAATAAATAAATAAATTGAATTTATTTAAAAAAAATGATATAAATACATAAATATGAGTACATAAAAGCAAATAAATACATTAAATTAGTTGGATGAAAATAAATTTAATAAAGGGCGGTGGTTTGTCGCAAATTTGCAACACCAGGCATCAAGGGGTTAAAAGTGTAACAATATTATTGACAATAAGTTATTCTGCCTTAAACCAGGATGCTTAGGAATTCCAACCACCTAACGAAGTAGAATTAGCCCTTAAACCTGTACACAGTATTGTGTAAATCAAAGCAAGCAATTAGGAAAGGAAGAAAGGATGAAAGGGAAAAAAAAAAGAACTTACCTGAACTTCAAGTAAGAAGTGATGAACTGCAGTCTACCTGGACCTGATATAAATCATGTTTGGTTTAGTTTATTTTTGTTGTGCTTGCTAACTCTTTACACAGTCAGTAGTTACAAGTTGGCCATTTAACAATTTAGCTAGTTGTGGATGCTAGCTAGCTTGTTGTTTTACAGTAGTAATGCAGTAATGTGAGGCTCACCACGCAAAGCTTACGTAAAACCAGATGATTAGGCCAGTGTTTATTATAAACCCTCTACACTTGTTCAGACAATGCTTATATCAAAATTATTAAAATTAATGCATCTTAATAAGTCTTAATACATAAGACACTAGGTAGATATATAAGAATTAAGTATTGTATATATATATATATATGGTTGTTTTCTTTCAGCTCACTGTCTCTTATTGGATGATGTCACTAATTTTTGGAAGCCTGCTGTGGTTTCCTCTATGTACTAGAATGCATGATTCAACTATTTTTCTAGAGTAAAGATAGAGTAAAGATACCATTACTGTGGTCATCTGATCAAGTCCATCAAGTGTCCTTCCTTCTCACCTTTCTCTCTGTCTCCTTTCACTTTTCTAAAGGTTTCCATGTTAAGTAAATATTCAGTGTTGCTGTGCTGAGTGTTGCTGCGCTAGAGGTCTAAGGTGACTTTTTATAGAGTCTGTGAAAATATCACTCAATCAAAATCTGTCATTTATACATTTTAACATTCATCTCATCTCCTTTGTGTCCTATTTTTCAGCATCACATCATATTTAGTTCATTGTTTGCTGAGGAGGTTCCTCTAAGTAAGCACTGTATGGTACAAATATTTTTTTCTAGGTTTTTCTAGATTCCATTACTGTGATCATATAAGAAGTCCATCAAGTGTTGACCTTTCTCACCTTTGTTTCTTTGTCTCCTTTCACTTTTTAAAGGCTGCCATGTTTGAGAAAATATTATGTACTGTGCTGATTATTGATGTGGTAAATAAATAGTCTATGAAAATATCACTAAATCTGTCATTTGCTTATTTTAATATTTATTCATCATTTCTCACCTCTATTCCTCTGTCCTAATTTCAGGATCCCATCATACATTGCACATTGTTCAGGTGTTCAGGTGTAAACTACACATCTATATTTCAATCTAAACAACTAATTTCAAATCCCATTGCAGGTGCTGACATCTTGAAATTACTTAATTTCAATTTAAGATGTAGCCATTTCCATCCAGTCACTGTTTTCACACTTTTTTCTACTAACTGTGGAGAGAATAACAATATACTGACTGCTGAGTGATTGTTTCATGTTTTTCTGCATGATGAGTTTATTGTCTCAGCTGTAGGCCTACTATTTTCAAGCTGAATCATGATTATAATACACATTATAGACAGTATATGGCATGAGGTAACACATTCACCTAACTCTACAGTTTTCATTGCATGAGGTACTATTAGTGTTGGACACACAGACACCGTCTCTGCAGCTGCATATGGTGACTTATCCTGCTGCAGCCTTAAGTGACATGACAGATATACAAATATTAAATCGCAACAGGAAAAATTAATTCTATAGTACTGAGTAATGAAGAAGTAAGAGACCACACAAAAGTGGAAGGGATTAAGAGGAGCAAAACCTAGATTACAAATCTACAAACCTGCATTTCAGACCAATTTTGGCAATATTAATTTTTTCCCTTTTTTTCCCCCAGATTTTTTTTTTTTTTTTTTTTTTTTTTGCTTTCATTCTTAATGTTTACCTACTTCACTCTACCAACGTCTGGCTTGAAAAGGAAAAAGAAAAAAAAAAGAAAAAAAGGAAATGTCAGAATTTGGTATTTAAATAGACTGATACTTTTTTATTGGCTTTTGCTTCACTTACTGAGCCCCACCCCACATTGTCATGGCAACACATCTTGTAGTGGTCTGGCTACAAGCTTTGGAAAGATTCCGCTTCCAAAAATGATGCTTTCAGGGTACTTTCTGTATTGTAAACTAATGCGCTGAGCTCAAGGCCACATGCCAGCATGTGACGGGTTGGAAATGAGAATGAGTTTCAGGGAATTACTGGGCGAGCACAAGAGTAGTCATAGTATTTTCTTTTTTTGTGTGTGTGTGTGTGTGTTTGTCTGTTTTTGAGCTTGCTCTGAGTTTTCTGTCTGTTCTTTTAAGGTACTTTTAAACCTTTCAGAGCTTCAGCCATTCACTAACCAGCATAAATATTATATTCAAAGAAAAGCTTCATCTCTCTGTATCTGTATGTCATAATTAAGCTGTGAATACAAGAGATAAAATAAATGTCTAGTCTGACTTCCTCCTAATCTGATTATCAGTGTATTAGTGGTAACTTTTTCTGTCATTGGTAAAACCTTATCTCAGATGAACAGTTTATGTATGATGAATTTATCTAGACATGTAAATGAGTTATACACGCTTGAATATGCAATTCATGCTCACAAATTATTTTCTTCACAAATGAAGAGATTATGGTAATAGCTGTTGTAACAGAACTGAAGTGACAGGTTTTATTTGCACTGGCCAACTCCTAGTAAA
The DNA here is from genome assembly GCF_017639745.1 of Melanotaenia boesemani. Classification (NCBI taxonomy): domain Eukaryota; kingdom Metazoa; phylum Chordata; class Actinopteri; order Atheriniformes; family Melanotaeniidae; genus Melanotaenia; species Melanotaenia boesemani. The sequence goes on along the minus strand of NC_055695.1, from coordinate 6,225,172 downwards.
AAAGTAGCGTTGCCATGGTGAATTTTGTACTACTTCAGATCATTGTGTTGATTCTCTGTTAATTTTAATTGTTTCTGGCACCGTTTAACAAATTTCTTAGCAATAGTGAATGGCTCATGCTAATTTGTGCCCATTCTGGAAGAAGGCACGGACCTTGGAATGATTTCTGCACAAGTCACAAGTATTATGTTTGTAGAGCTATGCTACCACATTCCCACAGCAGACAGCATAATAGAAAATGAGAAAAAAGTGTTGTACAAAAACAAGACAAAAGAGAACACCTGTATCTAAAGTTGAATTTTTGCTTTTGCCTTGCATTAATCAACACTGTCCTCATCTGTCATGCACCAAGTAAGGGATTTTTGTTCTTGTGACAAAATTCTGGAATTCTCTGAGGATATTCTCAAAGAACCTTACAATGAGTCCTGCAATCTACTGATTTTTGGTTATAAACAAAAATGGCATGGCATGTTTCTTACCTTTGAGATGATCGGACTACTCTGCAACTTTAATGAAATGTTTGAATCATTCATTATTAGGGGTGTTCACCTGCTTCTTCTTCCAGGAACAACTGATGGTTCTTTAGAAAACTTTGCTGTGCTCAGCAACAAAAATATAGGTGGTGATTTCCAGATACCCCAGATAGCCTTCTGCTACTCGTATAAATCATAAACAGGAGCATCTGCAAAAGACATTAACGCTGTTCTCATTATCTCACTTTATTTGAACTCAGTGCTTTCTTGTTGGCTGTTACAGAGAGAAATGTTCACCATCAAAGTTCCTCTAAACATATTAATTGCTGGGTTTGATGAGACCTACATCTAAGCACTGCACCTGCTTATTAAAATTGCACACATGAGATTTTAGGGTGGCTGTGCTGATGTTCCCTTGGAATCATGCTGTCTTGCTACATTTTCCGAGTCATTAACGTTTTTCTGCTGCAGAGTAGGTCACCAATTCTCCACAGTGGGGTCAACTGGGAACATGAGGTACTGAGATACTCTCACCCACAGTCTTAACAAATTCTAACTTTTTTTTTTTTTTTTTTTTGCTTTTTCTATTTTTTGTCATATTTCTTCACCCAGAAATACTGTGCATGATTTCTTTCCTGTCTGCCAAATATCTATAATTTGTTCGCTAACCTGTATTGCCTCATGTAAATCCTCATCTCCATAAACACGGACTTACTGTTAATTATTGACCTTCTACTCATACCAATGAAAAATATGTTTATCCCCTGTATATATATATATATATATATATATATATATATATGTATGTATATATATATTATTCTAGAGATTGTATTTGAGATATGCTTAGCAATTTGTTGTGATCTTGTGAAAATAAAAAGCCTTGCACATGCTTTCTCACTTCAATAATAATGCTAATATGGTTTTGTTATTGAGCACTTGCCAACATTGTTTTCCCCAATTACACACTAAGCCAGATTTTTCAGACCCCTTGCCAGTCCTTAGCAACAATAACCTATGTTCAAGCCAAATCAAGCCAAGTCAAATTTTACATGCCAATAATGGAGACTCGGACAGGGAAATTGTTGGTTTCTTGGATTGTTTTGAGGATTTTTGATACACTAGCTGCAGCTATGTAGAGATGGTACTGTTGGTGGCTCAATCCACCACTTTTTCTCCAAACAAAAGATGCTGGGTAGTGGAAGATTTTTTTCATGGACTTGGTTTCTGCCAGAAAAAAGTGAATTGCCTCCTTTTTTTTTATTTATTTTTCTATTTATTTTTTTTAACCTTTCAATTTTCCTGCAGTGCAGTTGCGTATGTGGAAAATGTTTCAACATCTGTTGATTGAATTTTCCTCCAATCTGAAATCTGACAAAAACATCCATGTGCCCATATACAACTTCTTTTCTTGAGATGTTTAAAGATCAAAAATAAAAAGAAAATGCGAAGCAATTTCAGACAGCATCCATGTTTTGCTCTTTTGGTTGCATATCAGTATGGATCTTACTGAGAAACTTTATATATATATATATAAGCATCATGAAAAATTGTGTCTGCATGCATTAAGTTGCGTTAAGGATATTTAGTTCCTCTGCTTAGTTACAATTTACTAGGACAATCTGAATAATGACATTAGGACAAAGAAGGTTACACTTTGTCAGTGTGATATTTTCCCTCAACCAAAGTCTCAATTACATAATTATATACTTAAAACCTGGCTTTACACAGGTTTGAGTCTCAGAGTAAGCACTTTTGTTGGCTAATAGGACATTGCTGACATGTAAAGTCACCCACTCATTAAGGGTGAAAGGGCTTGATGGTAAATATAATTTTTCTAATAAGCCGGAAAAGCTTTCTTTGCCCTGATATAATTTGACACAGATATGTTCAAGATAGTCATTGCAATCATCATTCGGGCTGTCATGATTCTGATGCCCAATTAGGTGAATATTTGTAATTCTTTGTTAATAATGGAATCATGCTGAAGATACCTGCCTTTTATATTCAAAGACATCTCATATATGAATAGAAAATCTACATTGTTTTCTTTGTGTCTTGTAAATAAATATTTGTAGGGGCTGAGAAGCTTTATATAATTTGCACAATGCTGGCTGACTGACAGTGTAACATATTGTAGCTCAGGAAATGTGAAGAGTAACGTCAGTTATTGTCACATCTTTATTTAGTTTTTCATTCGGCTCCATTTCTCTTTTGGAATGAAACAGACGTTTCCACACCAGTTATATGGAGTTCTGCTTTTATATTAGATGTATAACTTTAATGTCAACCAGAATGCAATGCCTATGATGTAAACAGGACAATGCAAAGTAAACTTTGGATGGCAGGAACACTCCTCTCATGCCACAGAAGACATCATTGTAACAGTGTAATTCTGATGCTGTTTGAAATGGTAGAAAACAATGTGGAAATATGTTTTGTTTCTCAAAACAATTTTTGTGCAGGTGAATTCAGATAATTATGAAAACTATGAAAAAAATTTGTGACAGCCTTGTTTATCATTACACCATACACGACTGCACTCTTCTACGGTGTTTTGGTGTAGTTCTGGCTTATTGTTTCTGATGCATACAGTTTCATAAATTTTTGTTTTGTCTGTTAATCTTGTCTTTGTTTCCTTTGTTTTATTTTTTTTCTATTTACTTCGTGCTAACTACACACCTGGTCCTAATTTGCTGACTGCTATAGCTACTCCTCATTTGATTAGTCCTCCTTCAGTGTGTCCTAAGATTTTTTTTTTTTTTTTTTTTAACCCCTGTCTATGACAGAATGGAAATATTTAATTGTTTTAATAAGCATTTTGTGTCCTCTGGCTCTTTGCTTGACTTTGTGGGAGCTGTCTTTCGTAAACTGCACTCAGACCTCCAAGTGTATACTGGTGAACCTTTTCATTTGTACTTTTTTCCATACAGAGAGCTCATAAAACCCCTAAAGCTTTAGTTCATAAAAGTCTGGACCTGATCTAATTGATCCTTACTTTTTAAAATTGGAAATACACATCAAGAGCAATGCCAGCTAATCGGAAGGTTCGGGAGTATTCTCTGTGGGCCACATTTCTCTTTGGCCAGTGTCCTGGTGAAACAAATAAATAAATAAGTGGGAACGGGCCTACGATATGATCTATCTAGCAGTGATGTGCGGATCAATAGTAAAATATCTATTCATCCTATTCCAGTGTGGCAAGCGAGTGTGTGAGGTGGCAACGCCACCTGGGGAATTTCACTCCAGGAATTCTACTTTTAGGATGTAGGAACTACTACTTCTTCTGCCTGTAGGCAAATGTAAAAAGACTCATGTCATGCCGCAGCGGCGCAGTTCATCCACTGAACAGCCGCTCAGTGATTAGTCCGACATGCAGCGATGAGTGGAGATATTTCAGCTCCACAAACAGCAATCATGCACAGTTTGATGTGTGTGTGAAACCAACAAACTTCAATAAAGATCAGGGAATCTACTGTAACACACAAGCAGAGGTGGTGAGGTGAACAAAAGAAGAGGAGGAGGAGGAGGAAGACAGATGCTGCTAGGGCGGTACTCTGAGCCCTTTGACGCTGCAGGCATGTCCTTTTAGGTACTATCAGAGGGAAAAAATGTAGAGCTGGTGGAGCTTGTACATGTAGCAATGTCAATGTTTTCTGAGGAAGTGGTTTACGTCGCCTGCTGCTAGATTTAAGTTTTTGTGTTGATGTTTAAACAACAGGAGTCCCTGCTATCTTAAAACTAAGACTTCCTGTTTTGTTTTGATGTGCAGTAATAAATATCAGCCCCATTGCTGACAGCTGAGTTTATTCAGGATCTATCTGTTGAGCCTGAAAAAAGACTTTTGTGATCAATAATTTGTGCCTATAGAGACTGTGAGGGCAGGGGCGTTGCTACACATAGGGCTCTACAGGGGCCCAGGCCCCCCTTTGCTCAGATGATATATTATAAAGACCTGCTGTGTTTATGAAATAAATGTCATGTTCCATCTACTTCACTTTGCTGACCCGAATGTTACTGCTTCTTCCAAACAACTGCCGCTGTAAATGGAACAATAAATAATATAAATAATAATAATATGGTTGTAATAGACTTTATATATAAAAAAAGTTCTCCTTTTCTGAGTTGTTAAACAAAAGTGAAACATATAAATAGAGAATTTATAATATAATCAAATGTATAACAAATGTATAAATTCATATGGACTTAGGTTAGAAAAAAAACGTGAAGTGAATATCAGATTATAGATTTATGATATCTTACATGAATTTGGAGGTTTGCTTTAAAAATCCAGCATAATAAAAGTCATATAGTCAGACTTTACTCATATCTATTTATATTTACAGAAATACATTATTAGAAGGGATTGTTGAAAAGTCGCGCCAACAAATATGTTTAAAAACATTATGTTGAAACTTATTCTCCAGTAAATGTCACTGAGTCATGTTTTGTATTGAAGCTGCTGTCTGACTGGAAACTGTCTGACTGTGACTGCATAACAATCATATATACTGAACCTTTCAGCACCACTTTAACATTGTAATATCAGTATTGGGAAAGATTAGCATCATGAAGTTCTTCAGTTTACTATCAATCATCTGCAGCTGGTTCAAACAAAATGATCTGAGTAACACTTTATTCTATTGTATGTTCTGCTATAAAAAGATTACGATGATCTTGTTATCTTATTTTCTACATGCTGTACTAATGTTCATATTGTATATTTCATTCTCACCACCATCAGCTGATAATTAAGGCCCCAAAAAGGGCCAAAAGCCAGTCTGAAAACATTAGTAGGTGTGACTGTGTGTTTGTGATTGAGTAATGGAAAAATCTGAAATGTAGACCGCCTTGGTGGACATGAAACAAAATGTATATAAGCCAGTTAGTTACACCACAAAGTGTAGTGTGCGGCTATTGATATCACTGACTGAGAAATGTTAGAAATGTAGTTTTACATTGTGTAATGGACAATTTTCAAAATAGTGCTGAAGGTAGGGGGAGCTGTTGATCACTCTGTGCCCAGGGGACCATTTACTTTTAATCCAGCCCTGCTGAAACTGACGTAAGCTTGCAGAGTGAACTTTGAACCTTGCACTATGGCAATGCAAAAAATTAAAAAAAAAAAAAAAAAATCATTGAAGTATGAGGATGGCAACATATGACAGAGTTTGAAATGGACGTCACTACTTGCGTACGTAAGGAAGCATAAATGGGCCTTTAGTGCACGATTGTCTATGTTCTGATTTTTTACTGTCCATAAAACGGTGCCACATGGTTCTGTATTAAATCCTCTCTTCTTCACCATTTATATTAATGAGGTCTAAATGTGTCAGATGCTAATTTACATTTTTATGCAGATGACATTTATTGCTGTGAATCAGTTATTTTATAGACCATTGAATCACTGCAAAAAGACTTTTTTTTTTTTTTTTTTTTTTTTTTACAGCATTCAGATATTCATTGATCTGTGTCCTACTGACATAGCTGCCATGATCAATGACAGGTCCTCTTATTTAAAGGCAAGGCATTACTCATGATTTCCAGCTGGGGAGTGTGGGAGCAGTAGCGACCAATCGGCGAGGCGGAGGGGAGGAACTGCAGCTGCTGGTCCACAGCCAATCCCGAGGCAGCACTGGCACAGCGGCATTTGCATATCCAAGTATAGAGTGACAGGCCAGGGGCTGTAACAGCGTGCATCTTAAATATAGCACCCAGATTGTGTAAGTATGATTGATATTGTAAGACTCATAGCATTATTGCCTAAGTCACATTTTAAGATTTTCAGAAAACATTATGTATTGTGAATCAGCAGTGTTTGGAGTGTAGAATTAGGTAGATGTCCCAATTTAGCCAAAGTATGACTTAGGCCATTATGCTAGGAAGCTAATGTTATGTAGAGTGAATGTTTAAGGCAGATCACACGGGATATAGGACAGCTTGCAGCTATACAGCTAGCTTGCAGGCATCACTTAATTTTTGGCATATCTATGTTTAACCTGCTTTGGCAGCATCCTTTTTATCTATTACATATAATTACTTACGCCAGCTTGCTTCCTGCTCTTCACTCTGCCTTTGGGTCCTTCATCCTCTATGCACCCTGACAATTGGATAGCAAAATTAGAGACATTCACCAGTTAAATGCCAACACTAGGCTGATGTTGGCATTTTTAAAAAGAGTTGCCATTAGCATTTCAAATCAAAATCTGACCTCTGATCCCATCCCAGGGTAAGTCTTACTGAATATCCACCTTTTTTATTTTTGTTTGCTTTGTTGCAAAATTAATAAGTGACTTAAGATTCTTAGTGCTGACACTGATATATTTCTAGTCTAAACAGTTTATAGTCAGTGTGATTGACTCATTCTGTATGTAATTTTAGTTGTTAAAGTGAAATGAATTCATTCCATTTTTGGATGTTGGCGATAGCAGTTCACAAAACAATCTCTGGTTATCAAGCTTCTAAAGAAACAGATGCACCCTGGGGGTGTTTGTCACTAAAACGTTCTACAATGGTATTTACCCCAGGCATATATTTTGATAGAATGCTGGAAGTTTATTACAGTTGGGACCAGCCCTTGTCAATTCCTATTTCAGCAGCTTTCACCAGCGACTGTTTTCTCACATTTCACAAAATAATAATGAATTTGGCTGGTGCTTTCCCCCATGCTGGCACAGCACCCCAGCATAGTGGAGGTTGGTAGGAAAGAAGCAGCTCTGTTCACCCAGGTAAAAAGGGAAGAGTACATTCTGTTGACCTCTACTCAATAAATGTGCTAAGAAATAATAAATTAAGAAAGAACAGAAATTCTCTTAATATGACAGTATTCTCTAATGGTAATTTACAGGTGCTTCTGCTGTAGCATAGAATAGAATAGAATAAAAATACTTTATTTGTATACATTTGGGTAGCAGCTAATTATGTCTTAATTTAACATTTTTGTTATTCTTAAAGACTTTTTATGTATGACTCCATTTGTTTTAGACAATGACTGAATAAAGGCTGAAGTGGCCTCAACATATTTGAGCGTAATGGCAGAACCCTGGTTGCTGGTGACATTGGTTCACACTCCTTCTACTCTGAGATATTGCATTGACCTCTGCAGTCGGCATCCCCAAGATTACCCTGACATCTGCTGGGTGGGTTTCCAAAAGCTAATTAATCCCTGATGACCCAAATTTTGGCTGTCTCTAAAAGCAGCTCTAGTCTTGGGGTGAAAACCCACTTTAGGTCAGTTCACAACTGCCATATGACTTATTTGGGAGAAATGGTAAGAGGATTTTCTTGGACACCTCTTAGACCAAACATAGTTAGTTGTTTGGTTTAAGAGGAATTTCCATTTTGTGCTGCTGGAAATGTATTTATTCATAAACATAAGTGGAACTTTGCCTGCGAGTGTGTTGTTATTTTAGTGACTGATCTACTGTGATGAAAGCTTCAAATTCCCATTTCACATTAGTGAGTATGATTTCTCTCTGTCTTGTTTCATGGCCCTTTTTCAGCCCACTGAGTACTGCAAACCGTTCCCACCATGAGGCAGCATTAATATTCATGAGTAACGTTACACAAAGAAAAGAGAAAATGAATAAATAATCAGCCAACATATGTGGAAATGTTTTTGCCTAAAACAAGAGATACAGTGCCAGCAGCTGAGTTTTTGATTTTTTCTTCTAGTCATTTTTACATTCACAAAAAATATAAATTAAAAACATCAAATCAAATAAAGTTTCAATAATACCTTTTTAAAGACCTCAGGCAAAGATAATATACCCCTGTGGTGGAAATATTTTTTTGGGTACTGAAGTGGGAATTGTTGGAGTATTTTGTGAATTTATTGTTCTAGTTTTGAAGCAGGTGAAAAGAGCCTTGGGCAAAATTATGTTTTTCTGAGTGATGTTTGCCAGGTATTCTGGGGAGACCAGATCACCTTTTTCGTTTCTTATTGTGCAGACAAGTGTGCACAGCTGCTGCATCAAGGGAAATTAATGGGTTGTTGTCTACATTCATACTCCACCTTTGAAACGGGATGTTCCTAAGGCAAATATGTAAAAAAAAAAAAAAAAAAGTCTTTTTAATGCATTTTATTTAGAGAAAAATTTAGCCTTTAGTGCATGTGAAGGTCAGACAGAAAGCGAACTTTAAGGTTTTGATCTGTGAACAAGGTTGCTTATGTAAAAGCTTTTACAGGCTCTGCTGTTACTTGATTTGTTGTCAGAAATGGCCAAAACTGACATTTTACCAATACTGTTGTGATTTAAAAAAAAAAAAAAAAAAAAAAAAAAAAATCAACTTTCCACAAAACATGGTCAAACAAAGCAGATGTTAGGTTTGTTGCTTTTCAGCATTCAAAACAGCAATGAATAATTGATTTCTCAATAAAACAAATAAAACACATTTTACACTACACTGCACAAAGATTTAAAGCAGATTTGAATTTAACTTAGCCTTTGGCTTCAGAGTTTAATTTCCTCCACTGTTTTTTTCTTTTTTTTTCTTTTTTTCCATGTCTAAAGCCAATTACAGAAATGGTTATTTCAAAATTATTTTATGCAATTTCCTTAGTTATATTGTAAAAAAAAAAAAAAAAGGTTTATTACATCATATTAATGTGTCTGGTTTTAAGATATAATTTTATAAAATTTTGGTTGGACAAAAAATTTACATATATTTTAAACACCCAGCTTTGTTTAGAAAGCACAAGAATTCTTTTTATGTAGTGTGATAGAACTGTACTCACTGCACTGACACATGGATTACCTTATTTTTGTAACAAATACACATATTTGTAATATCTGTACTGCAAATTTAACAAAGTGGCTGTAAATTGTAATGTAACGGGATATTGTTTAATGCTGGATTTTTACTTGACCGTCTGCGTAAGGTCAGTTAGGGTGCCACCACCGTAGCCGTCGTGCAGGTCCATGGAGGCTTGACACGCACCTCTTCCAGACCTGATGTGCACCTCTGCTACACAGACGTTTACGCAGAAGTACGCCCTTGTGATTGGTCACTTTGGGAATATGTGTTTCCAGATTTCTAGATATTTTTGCAGAATTTGTGTGGTAAACGGCATTTTTAAAAACAACACACAATAAATCAGGTTGATGAGAAGCTAATCAAGGAGGTTTGAAAATATTGCCATCTTTATGATGCCACCTCCAACTATAAAGACACTCAAACGAGCTTTAATTGCCATTGTCATAGGTTTGGAGGTCCCGGACTGCATGAAGAGATGGAAAATCATCTGCGACAAACACACGGAGGTTAAACGGAAAATGGCTGGGAGAAGTGGGGATGCAGGCAGACAGAAGACTCTGGCTTTATTTATTTTATTATCGTGGCTGGTTCCACACATACGGCACAGGGAGGTTCAGTCCAATCTCAACAAAGAAACATAAGTAATTTTTTAATGCTTGGTGTTTGAGCAACAAGCTAACTAGTATGTTGGTACTTAAATGTAACCATATAGGGTATTAACGAAAAAACCTGTTATACTACCAAAGACAACAAACTGTTACAGTGGATATTAAATAGTCAAAGTATTAACTCAATGAAATATCTGAGAGTAATATAGTTCACTTTCCACTGTTGGAACCCAAAATGTAACCCAAAATGAACCAGGATGTTGTTAATGAAATGCTGTTGATCTAGCATGCTGCTAAAGTGATACAGCTTCTGAAAGCTACACCGTACAAAACCGAGTTGTCATTCCACTGTTTCTACAACAGAATCCAACACCTGCTGAATTATTCACTCCGACATCAACTTCGGACTCAACATCCTCCAATGCTCCGTCCTCACGTGAAGAAGAGGAGTGTCTATCTTCACCCAGATGTCCTGCTCCACTGTCAACACCACAAACTCCAATGTGCTCCTCGTCATTAGTCTTCGTCTCTAATTCACCCAAATTATGTTCTTTGTTGAAGAGGAGACTAACACACTAAGGACACTAAGGACTGGGTGAAGGAGCAGCTGCAGCTTGCTAATGAAAGGAGAAACGCAGTGGAGGAGCAACTGCTGGATGCTTTGAATGATTTTTTAAGAAAAATTCCAGGGGAAATTAAAACTATAATAATGTGCAGAATAACTGGACTCTGTTATGCTGCTCCGGGCACCCCAGAAAAAGTCTGAAATGCCTAATTTTAATTTATATATACTTAACTTGTGTCTTGTTTATTCATTTTACTATATAGTATATTTTTAGTATATGGTGGACCACCATATGCGCTGCCTGCAGCATACTGTACCATTAGTCTGACTGGTACTGTCCTTGAGTGGTTCAAGTCTTTCCTCACAGGTAGGGCTGAGTATGTGGCCCTGGGGGATGCCAGGTCTAGGCCTCACGTTGTCACCTGTGGGGTCCCTCAGGGGTCTGTCCTGAGCCCAACTCTCTTTAACATCTATATGCTCCCCCTGGGTCACATCATTGGCAAGCATGGAATTTTTTCCATTGTTTTGCCGATGATACTCTGCTCTCCCTGCGGACTGACCCCACCTCACTGATGGCCACCTTATCCACTCTCTCCTCCTGTCTGGAGGAGGTAAAGGCGTGGATGACAGAAAACTTTCTACAGCTCAACAGCACCAAAACCTCATTGCCACCCCACATCAGGTCAAATCCTCTCCTAACACAACTATGTCATTTTCCAACCACCCCATCCCTCTCTCCACTTTCATAACAAACTTTGGGTCAGGTTTGAGTCCACCCTATCATTTGACCACAACCTTCAATATATCTGTAAAAAAAAAAAAATTCATCTCAAAAACTTTTTTAAACTTTGCCCCTCCCTTTTTCCTCAGTGATGCTAAAAAGCTGGTCCACACGTTTGTCTCCTCCAGGCTGGGTTACTGTAATGTCGTCGGGATCCCGAGCAGGAGCTTGCAAAAGCTTCAGCACATCCAGAACTGCACTGCCCGCATCCTGATGAGAAGGCGCAAATACAACCACATCACCCCCGTTTTGCAGTCCCTGCATTGGCTTCCTGTCCGGGAGAGGATAGAGTTTAAGATTTGCCTGCTCACCTTCCAGTGTCTGCTTGGTCACGCCCCTGGCTACTTGACAGAGCCACTATCTTTACACACCACCATTTGCCACCTCTGGTCCACTGACTCAAACCGCCTTTGCCCACCCAGGACCAGACTCAGCACAATGGGGAACCGGTCCTTCCAGGCGGCTGCTCCACGGGTATGGAATGCCCTGCCTGAACACCTGTGGGGGGCCACAGACAGTGAAGTCTTTTAAAAAAAAGACCTAAAAACTTTTTTTTTTTTTTCCAGAAATGATTTTATATCATTTTAGTGTATTTATTAATGAATTTGTGTGTTTTTATATTTCTTTTGATTTTGACTTGTCATTTTAACTTGTAGCGGCTGTAGTTCAGGAGGAAAAGCAGTCGTCTTTCGACTGGAAGGTAGACGGATCGAATGGGTGAATGTGATAAGTAGTTTAAAGCACTTTGAGTGCTCAAACTGGCTGGAAAAGTGCAATATAAGTACAAGTCTATCCATTTGAGATTTTTTTCTAAAATGTATTATTATTATTATTATTATTATTATTATTATTATTATTATAATTATTATTATATTTTCATGTTTTACTTGCACATTAAATATATTTTAGTACTTAATTTCTTTACTTAACTTGTATCTAGTTTGTATGCACATTGCACTGGCTTGTTTGCTCATTTGGTTACATCATTGTATATATATATATATATATATATATATATATACTTATTTTTTTGCACATTATACTCAATTATTTTGTATGCATATTAATAAAACACAATTTTCAACAAATGGATATCCTTATTTCATCTACCGTACGCAGATGTATACACTGGCAGTCAGTGGACATGGACAGAAATGGTTTTTTTGGACAACATGAAATAATAAAAATAAATAAATAAATAAAAATGTCCTGAATTGATCTGTCCATGATGGGTAACATCATTTTACCACAGCAGCATGACAACCTCAGAGTTGAAATAGTTTGTCAGGTCTGCCAGGACAGCAATGGACTGTCACCTGCAACTACTCTCCGCCATTCCCCAGCTTGAGCAGACCCTGCTGTCTCTACATCCACAAATGTAACAGGAATGTATCTTCTGGCTTCGGCATGGCTGTCATCAGGGTAGGCCAAAGGTCTTTGTCAGCGAGGCACTTGAGGGACCGTCTCTGGATCCACCATCTTTCCTCTAGAGTCCCAAATGAATTCTCAATGACTCGTCTGGCTCTGGACAGCAGGTAATTGAAGATTTGTTTTTCCACTCGTAGATTTACACCTGCATAAACAGATGAGACAGAATATAAGCATTTGCAAGCCATTCTAGATTCAGAGTTTTAAAAAGAGGGATTAAAGATAATAATAATCTCTACCTTAGTGGCTAAAATTGCATTGTGATAATTCAGAGATGCAGAAGTATGTATTAACCAGTAACAGTTACTGTTATTGTTTCTTTGTGTTTAGAAGGAAGGATGGTTTTGAAATGAATGAATGAATGAAAAATACTTTATTAATCCCAAAGGGAAATTCAATTTTAAATAGGGGTACAGATCTCGACGTGGGAAACTGTTCTCAACATGGCTTTTTGCCACAGTAAAAGCCAGCTTATAAAACCTTCCCACCGGCTTTTAGTCCAGCTTCACCATGAATGAAAGCCAGCCTTTACTGTGACTATGTGACTATAAAAGTGACTGAAGCCGCATAAACATACACTTCTGTACAACAATGCTCTTGTATTATAACAGAACCAAATGAAAAAAGTTAGCTTTGGGCTAATTTAGGCATTGACTTACTTATCGAGGAGAAAGCTGTCAACTTCAGCATCCCTTTTAAAATCTTTAATCTTTATCTTTAATCTTTAATATCTTTCTCCTTCTTGAGCTCCTTCAACCCAAGGACGGCTAGCCAGATGTTTTTCTTTTTTGTATTTGTTCTTTTGTCTGATCACACTGCCTTTTATGCCTTCTTTTTAGCTTTTTTGCGGTGGTGAAAACGGCTCCCATCCTGCTGCTGCATGTGCATGGTCCTGCATTTTTGTGAATAAAAATTTAACAGATTTCCAACTTGTCGGGGTAGTAAGTCTCTCATTTAGCTTCTACTCCTGCGTCTCACTGTGCGCTGGCTCGCAGAGAAAATGCATAGTTAGTGCTATTCGTCCCTTGCTGATGGCTGTAGTTTCAAGATGGCAGACTGTCATGGTGCTGCCCCACCGGCTTACCCGTCATATGTATAAACAAATCTAAAACTCTTCACTTACTAGAATGTGCCAGATCATTGGCAGAGGTCATAATACACCAATGATTACTCATATATAAATGCAGACTTTGATTTTGGCCAGTAAACAACAGAAAAAGTTACACAGTGTCCCTTTAAGCTAATCCTATAATTAAAGGTAAAATGAGACACTGTTCACTGTGTATTAAATGTGTCATCACCTGGTTTTTCATGTATTCACTGTCCTCTAAGTGTCTTTAAATAATTTTTCAAAACTCATTAAATAAAATAAAAAAAATCCAACATACAGCTTGTTCTGACCCTTTGCTTATACTACAACTTTGTCTTGTGAGAGTTCATGCAAGATTTAGACTAATGTTAATGAGGTACGTGCTGATTGGCCGCAGGGAGGCCAGAGTCGGAAGAGGGGCTGGCCCAGTGAATGCACAGTGCATCCGACTCCAAAACCTCATCAGCTTAGTGATAGGGAGCGAACCTGACTGAGCAGCAGCTTATGAAATTCAGCCATTTATGTTTGAACCAGACTCTGAGCCTGAGAGTGAAGATACCGAGATGGTGGAAGAAGCACGTTTACAAATGTTTACAAAAATTTACACGGCAGAGCACTTCACCTCAATTATAAAGAAGAAAACACTGGGCTCATATGTACATTGCAAGGGATTAAAATTTTAGGCTTGTTCCTTAGCATTAGCATTAGCTGCGTCAGCAGAAAAGCACGACTTTATATCATTTTATCATTCCTGGGCTGGCTTATTCAAGCAGCCTCCTGTGATGACCAAATCAAAGGAGCAAATTAAAATTGCGCGTTTGCAAAGGGCCCAGATGGAAAAACTTGACCAACTTCAAAAATAGGCTTTCAGGGAAGTTAACACTCTGGTCCAACACCGAAACACATGCTTTAACTTTAAAAACTGCAATTTCTGGGTAATCAAGAATGTTGCAGCAGTTGCTGGATATTGAAAAGAAAATATCTTACATTCAGAAATTTAAAACAAATGCTAACAAGATTGAAGTTTACTCATCCTTTTTTAATGAAATTAGTTACTTAATGAGAACTAGCATGTTTAAGTGTCTGAAATTTACCAGTAACCAGTTTCTTAGTAGCTAGATCTGAATAGCCATTTTCTTCACCCCTCACTAAAATATATATTTGGAGTAGACATGCTGTCACCGAGAACCAACATTTATAGAAAAGAGAAAGATTTTTAACTTTGTGGTCATCTTAAACATTTTAACTATATTTTCTGTATGGAAACATGCATTTAAAACTCCCAGTTTTGGTTTGTTTGGTTTGTCTTTCTTCCTTTTAATAGTATCAGCACTAGTTGTAGATTCTGTAGTGCAGATTTATCAGACATGAATGTAACTCACTTATACTGACATGCATTCTTACAAGACTGTCTCAAACAAGCTCTCTGCTGAAACAGCCTTCTAAGGTGAAACAGCAAAGAAAGAACCTTCCTAAAACACAAACCCAAGTTATCAAAAATTTAAACACACAGCAAGGTGCATTGCAGCACAGTATGAGGTTTCATTGTTGCAAGATAGAATAAAATTCATTTCCTTTTTTCTGCAGCTCTACTAAAAAAATAAAAAATAAATAAATCTTCCAGTGATCTCTGCATTCTTTGAAAACATTGGATGAGGGCCAATGCCTGGAAGAACAACCCTATAAACTTATGCATTGAAGAGAGGAAAAGAAAATCCCTTTGGGCTTCTTATTAGACATATGGCACATGTCACCTGTGATAGTTCCAGTTTGACAGCTACTGCACCTTTAGAAGCAGTTCTAGAGGAGAAGTGTAGCTGATGAGGCTGCAGTGTTGAAAAGATGACACCTAACCCTACCTGCTGCTCTGAGAGGTAAGGTCGTAATGGCCAGTGCTCCTCATTTGACAACGCAAACCTGATGTCTTTCAAGGTAATTGCTTATTCTCACAATGAATAAAAAAGCACCTGTAAGTGATCTGGTAATAGCTAAATTCTGAAGACCAATATTATGTTTTTTTGGTCCTATTGTTCCTGTGATGGATGCAATTAAGTGTTAACAATGTGAAGCAATATATGTCAAACAGTTGGAGGGATTAGAGGGTTCAGAATTAAAAAAAAATAAAAATACAAAAAAAAAAAAAAAATGAGAAAAACATTTTTTTTTGCCTTCCCAGGGGTTTTGTTTTAGATTACTGTGCTTGTGATGGAAACACTACTTTCAGTAATATGAGGTTAATGTATCATGAAAAGCAATGGATTCAGTCTTGCTCATAATCCTTAATCTGATTTCATGGATGAACAGATAAATATACATCACAAAAGATGGGAAATATTTCCTCCATAAAGGAATGTCATAACTTTAAATTTACCATGGTGACTTTAGGATATTGCAAAGTGGAACATACTAGGCTGTCTAATACCACCAAGGAATTCATCAGGAAGATAAACTACAAACTGTGATGACTGTCCAATATGAATGCTGTTTCTGATCATGAAAAAGTATTTCCTGTTCTGGATTCAAATGTATTATTAAATTTTACATAGCAAAAAAAATTGAAAAGAAATAACCACAAGACTAAAATCTAGCTAAATATGCCAAAAATGAAATCTATAAATACACAGAGCAATAAACTTAACACAGCTAAAACAATTAGCAAACAGAAGCAGGGTGACGACCAAGTAGAAAATCTCAACTTACAGCATTATAGTTATATTCTGTGGTTAGGTTTAACAATATAAGAGGTGGAAAGATTACTTACATTCTGTACTTAAGTAGAAGTACAATTTCTTGTGTGAAAAAAAAAAATGTAAAAGTACTGATTCAACTTCTTCACTTAAGTAAAACTTCTCAACTGTACTTAAGTACAAAGGTAAAAACATTTTTTTTTCATAAAAAATACTTATTTTGTTAACGTGGCAAAATCATAAAAGTTCTAAACACACCAAATAAAAAAGAAAAGGTGCGTTAACAACTTCCACAGTGTTCTTAATGTTCTCTTAAATAAGGCCATGTGTGGGGAATATCCGGCTTCAATGCGTCTGGTCTGTGGTCTTCGTAAGTACTACTACTATCCTATCTTGACATAGCAAGTCACTGCAGACAATAGCCTCTGATATAATATAAATGAAGTAACAACCGAAGAAGAGCACTGATAAACTCTATAAACAGATTGCTCCACTGCAGGTTACCTTGATGAGGCTACAGTGTCACGACACACTGCGAGGGTAATGTCCCTGGCCTTGCTTGTACACCACATGGTCCGATGCACAAATAGACCACCGCGGCATGCCTCTTAAAAAGCAGCAGGCATCCAAGTGTGTAATGATGCCAGGGCTGCGAGGCACTTTACAACCAACCCATACCGTCACCCACAACTGAGATTAATTGCACTTGATTGACTATATCCTGCCTTCTCACTTGAAACAACCCAGAATTTATTGGAAAACCTCTCTTTACTCAATATATATCCAGCCCTTATCAGAGAGGAGTCTAATTAAGCTTCACTTTCTGTGTATATTTCACTCTTTTATTCTGTCTTACAACTTGAAGTGGAGGAAAAAAAATCTATCAATATGTTTCCATGTGGTGTACTCTTTATATAATGCAAAGAGTTCATGACCTTAACTCCTTGTATTGACATTCCATACATTTAAAACTGACAGCCTTAGAAACGATGGATGAATAATTTACAGATGCAACATATGATGTTCTATTCATGACTGCAGCTTTGTTAGTTTAGATTTTTAAGAAAATAGAAATTTATATCTTTGTTCAACAGTAGGAGACGGAAGCATCATAATTTTGAACTGTAGTGAATATTAAACACTTTTACATTCATAGATAATAAAAGGTTCTGAGCATAAACAGAGAAACTATTATGAAAAAACAAACAAACAAACAATATTGTAATATGATACACTGACATATCCAAAACTTTTACCACCAAAGCCCCATCCCCATAATATTTATTTTCTAGCCATGAGGCTTCCCAAGAGGAGTTTCTGACACTACATAAAAAGTACAAATGGAATCACATCTATTCTGGTACTAATCTTTAACATTTGCAGGTGTCTAATTACCACCAAAGGACCAATCCCTGTAACATTTATGGAAAACGGTATTATTATTATTATTATTATTATTGTGTGGTAATGTATGAGGCAGTAATTCAAATATTCAAACTAGATTTAAATGGTTAAAATCATAAAAAGAAATTATTGAATGTTTGGTATTTTTGAGCCGGAAGGAGGTTGTTTAAATTATTTCTGGAAAAGAAACAGGAGAAGAAAATGACAGTATGACAATTTTATAGCAATTTTGGGTGATTGACTCTTTTGGACACATAGGTCACCAGGGGGTACTAAACTTGACGAGGGTACAAGGGTTACACAACTAAAGCAGAAATTAGTGAATATATACACATATTTTACATAACATTTAAAAAAGCATTGTCACTTGTATTTTTGGCATGTTCTAGTTTCTTTTGAAAAATTGAACTGCATTCATATGCACAGATTTATTTGCAACTTTTGCACAGAAAAAGAATAAAGGACACGGGGCTTCTGGCACAGCTGTAAATAATAACCTGTTCAAGACAATTAATCATTGTTCTGGTTTGAATGCTTTCACCACTGAAAACACATTGTCCTGAGCCCTCATGAGAGAGCCATGCTGGACAGTGGTGCCACTATTGTTTTCCAGGATTCTTCCTGTTTCCCTGCATCTCAGATGTCTTGAAAGATTTTTTGTTGTGCAAGCCAAAGTGTGGAGGGTCTATTTTTACTGCATCTCATGTAACAAACAAGATTCACCAGAACTCTGCAATAAAACCAATGCTTAGTCCATATACATGACTGTATTAATTTATTTATTTTTGTGTTGCATTAAAGTTTTTTTTGTTCTTGATAACTATAATTTTTTTCTCTTGGTGTGCCAATGCAACCTCATCATTGCCCTTTATTTTTCCTGACCACAGACTGTATAAAGAAGTAGAAATTGTTACTGTGAGATCACAAACTAGTTTGTAATCTGGCATTTTTTATGCCTCAAGTTCAACATGTGGACACTGAAGGTTTGGACTTTTCACAGCTAGAAATGAACATATATGGACAAAAGTTGGAGGCTGATTGTTAAGATGTGAGAGGACAAAAAATACATATGTCAGAGCCATATAGTTTATAATGTGTAACTATTAAGTACACATATAATAAGTACACAGATCTTTCTGTTTCAAGTGTAATGGCCTGCAGGCATTGAAGAATGAGGCAGTGAGTGCCAAAGAAACATTTGATTGGCTGACAAAGAATCAAGTTCCAAATGCCACAATTTAAATATATGCACCAGTGATTTCAGTTTAAAAAAAGAGAAAAACAATTTTAGCAATTGTAATTTATGATCACTCATACATAAAGATATGAACAGCACCTAATTTAAATCTTAAATCTTATATTGCTCATATTCTAAACAGTTTCTTAGCAACAGTAGTTTTAATCTCTGTGGGGTGAATTATGAAGAATAGCTTACGCTTCAGGTGATCTAAAGATGTTTTCCAGGCATTTATAGCCCAACCAGGAGGTTTACAATCCAGCCACAAAATGTAAAGTTTATTCTGATAATCCATATGTTAAATCCACAATGAGTTATTTATAACACAATTTCTTATCACATTTTATGATATATAAGACCAAAAAAGACCCTTATTTTGTTATTATTTGTTATTTTTTTTCCTGTAAATTATGAAAACCATGACTGAACAGAATAATACGAAGATGACAAAATGGTTTGGTCACTGTTGAACTATGTGTCATTTCCAAAAAGTACTGTTAGTAATAAATTCCTTTTTTTTTTCTTTTTCTTTGGTCTTCATGGTGTTATATCCATTAATACATCCATTTCACACACACACACACATATATATGTATATATATATGTATGTGTGTGCGTGTGTATGTGTGTGTTGACTGAGCTTAAAAGTATTGCAGTTCTATATACATTTTACAAAAAACAGGTCAAAAATAGCAAAAAATTGTTTTATGGGTTAATTGCAGTACTGTGGATTGTAAATTCTTACACTGACAAAGGAATTTTCATCACATTTGGTTATAAGATATTTATACTGTATTATAATCCAAATGATAAACCATGTGATTCATTATCTCACTATCTGTAATCATTGCTACCTGTATAACACATTTATCCCATTAAAGGAATACTGCATACTATAATATTGTTGGTGTTTAAAATTCTTTGAGATGCAAAAAACAACATGAAAAACACACAGATCAGCTCTTGTCAGGTCCCTTTAATCAGATTGCAGGTCAGTACTGTACAGTCAGCCAACTCCTAAGAAGAAGAGCATGGAAAATGGTCTCCTGTACACATGCAGGATGTTAAGATGTTCACTCTCACAGTTGCACACAACACTGTCTTTTACTTAGAAATGGGAACTGATGATAAAGTGCATTTAGAAAATGTGGATCCTCCATTTGTTTGCTAGTTTAAGATGAATGTACCTCTTAATATCATCCGCTACCCCAAAAGCTGCCTCTCTATCACTTGAAGCTTATGGATAAATCTGAATGATGAAATAGGTGTATGTGTGGGAGCAGCCGGAGGTAAGGTGTTGCTGGAAGGTAGGTGATACAGGCATAAGGAGCCGAGGGCTGATGAATGTAGATATCTTTTTTTTCCCCTCAATACTCTCTCCCGTTCTGTTTCTTATTCTGTTTTTAAATCTTCAAAGCACATATATTCCAGGAAGGTGGAGGGTTGGTGGCAGGTGTTTCTTTTTTTTCTTTTTTCCTCTTCTTCTTTCTTTCTCTCTCTTGTCAGTATTATCAAAAGGGATGCTGGCAGGTAGTGTCTGAGGGCACACTAATAAGGTTCACTTCCACATGTTATACTGTACACCAAATCTATGCTTGTGAATCCTAAAACAGAAGTGAACATGACCATTTCAGCACCTTGGCAGTAAGTGTTTCAAAGCTTAAATTTCTGAATACAAACTGAGTTTCGGATTCTTAGATAGGCAATGATGAAGTGTCAAACTACCACATATTAGTACAGAATCAATACATAAGCAGCTGGTTGAGCAAACCTGAGATATTCTTCCGGGGGCAATCTTTTCCCTTAGACAGTGTTGCTGTCTTTTTTACAAACTCAAGGCCAAATTGTGCAGATCTGTGTTTGCAAGTGCATAGTAGGCACTAAAAGAGTGAGCTAGCTGTGTCTGGTAAAGACACAAAATACAGAATTAGACATGTGAGAATGTAAATTCTGTCCAGTATTTTCTGTATGCTGCAATGGACTGCTGTCCATCAGAATGCATAAAGTTCCGGAGTTTGGATAGGGGGAGACAGGGAAACCAAACACGTGAGCAGTGAAAAATCTTCTGGTATTTTTCTAAATAAAAGCCCCGTGCGACTTTGTTTTTTTTTTGTTTTTTTTCTTTTTTGTATCATAGACTACGAGACTTTCATCCTGGAAGTGGAGAATCACACAATTCTCCAATTCTCCTGGGATTTCGTGATCTCGTGAATCCAAGGACTGCACTTGCGGGTGCTCCACACCTGGCACACTCCCGGTGCATATTGACACGCCATGGAGGTCGGAACAAAACCGTGGTGGTGCACATGCACTGGTGGAAATGAGGGGTAAGTGCTGGTGAAGAGGACATTGTTGACCTTGAATATGAGAAAAAATAAAATAAAATAAATGAAGAAAAAAAAAAAACATTTTAAGAAACAACCTTTTAAATTTTGAATTGTGAGGTTCTGGTTTAAGTATTTCCATTTTTGGTTGTTCTTTCCTCAGTCATTTTTCTGGTTTTCTGTTCTATTATTCCTGTGTTCATATCCTGTCCCCCACACCTGGTCTTGATTGTCACACCTGCATCTCATTTGGTCTTTACCCATCAGTGCTTTTAAACCCTTTGGTTGCTTTTGTTTGTTGCCAGGTCTTCATTGTTATTTTCCCTCTTGCCATCCTTTGTGGCCATTTTTAGTATTATCCTGCTGTTTAGTTTTGGTTTTTTAGTCTTGTGTTGTGGCTTTTGTTATCATTTATTATGCTCAATTCCTACGTCCACCTGTTGGTTGCAAATACAATAAAAAGATAAACTACCAATCCTATTATTATCTAATTCAGTTCTCAAAAGGCTTCAGGGTAAATAATGATGTGATTACTGACATTTTAAGCTTCTTATGTAGTTTATGCTGCTCTTGTTTTCAGTTATTATTCTAATGCTTTCGCTCTGCTGTACAACCTTTTGTTTATCTGAGTCAGCAAACAAGTAAATAAAGGAAATAATTAAATAAAAAAAATCTACTTTTTGACTTAGCAAGTTGTATCTTGTCAGGGATTGTCTCCTAGCTACAGTGTTTGGCAAGTTCAGCCAGATGAAATCCCTGTGACCTGTGTCACCTTATTCCTGGCCAACCCCAGAATCCTTCTGAATTGTACGAACACAAAGCCGTTATGAATTTGTCACCTCCTGTCATTTTATCTCAGGCTGCAGGCTGTCTTCCCGCACAAAGCTGCACAGCAACAAGCTGTGCTCAGCCAGGTTTTCACTTATTTTCATCCTATTGCCTTTCTCCAAAAACTAAAAGGGTGTTCTCAATGTTATCAGAAAATTATTCAGTATAGAACGTAGGTTCTTCATATCTCCCAATGTTGAAAGGCACGTTTCTTTCTAAGTCTGCACCGTCTTCGTAAGCCCTCTGGCCCAATTAGCCATCCTTAAGCTTTTGTACATGTTGGACAAAAGGGAAGACGAATGTTAAATGGACTGATTACACTGTGGTAATTATGGGACTTTCAGAAGCACATGTCATCTCTTCTTTTCTCGACCAAAGCTGTAATGTCACAAAGTAGACACTGAGTCAGTCATTTAAACACAGCACATTGCAGGATTAGGCTCCAACTACAACTGTGCATTTTAGCTGTCAAACATCAGGATATCACAAGCTTGAGATTGAAGAAGTCTTATCAAGATGTTTTTTTTTTTTTTAAGGCTCTTGAACAAAAGCTGATTTTCTTTTATTTCTCTCGTATTTTAGAATTAACTGGTAACCAGGCAAATATGGGCAAGCTTGTGTGCTCTGGTTAAAAGCCTAGCAGCAGTGTTCTGGACAGCTTAAATGCAGTCAAGCACTTTTTTTGGCCTCCTCAAATTAAAAAAAGTGTTAGAAATATTGCAGAGATGGAAAAAACTATTTTATCTATTAACTGTGTAGTGATGCTCCAAGGACACTGTCCACTCCAGTATGACAACTTGCTGCACAAAGGGCTGAACAAAAGATGCTAAAGACCCAGTAATGTTTTATTATGGAAGAGTGCTATGCAACAGATTAAGTTTTTTTTTTTTCTTTTTTTTCCCCAAAACAGGTAAATGAGACTACCTATATAAATAAAGTTTAACTATAAGGAAACATTTATGTATAGCAATTACTTTGGTGGCAGTAAACAAAATACATTTAATTGATTTTGTATTGTATTAGTAAAAAGGTTACTGATAGCTGTGTTACCAACGAGGTGCTGAGATTACTGAAAACAGCATTTCTTTTTTTTTATCATAATTTAAGTAATTTGTCATACTGAGATCCAATAGTCATACTATTACATAGATTATAATATTGGTCATTTATGACTAAAGGAAACATAATTGTAACATAATTTGTATTAAACTGAAACTGTCATGGTCATCACATATCATTTATATGGGTAAGAAAGTAAAAAAAAAAAAAAAAAAAAGCTATACTAAAGTTGTACTAAAAAAATGTTTCCCAAATTTCTACACAGAAATAAGGTAAAGCACCTCATTTATCAAAGCCAGCCTGACTAGCCCATCAGAATGTGAAACAAAGCCCTCTCATACTCTGAAGAAAAAAAACATTTTCTTTTTTTTGTACACAACATGAACCTTTTGAAACATGTCTGACACACTTCATGAAACAGATGTGGTATGAGTGAGACCTCTGCAGCTTGCACCAGTGCTTGGCTTCGCCTTGTTCAGAATGTTATTGTTACTTTTCCAACTGCATGACTTTGGGCATTACAGTAATTGTATAATCCCAGCGGAGATAGATCTTTTCATAAAATATTTATTTATTCATTTAGTTTTTTCTCTTATGTTTCCACATTGCTTCCAAACAAAACAGTTCATGTAATCATGGAAACATCTGCAAAAACACATCAGTTAAATTATTTCCCATTGCCAGGGGTAGAGTGGTTGCTCTCCGTGCACTGATGGGCTACAGAATAATCACAGAACTGGAATTATGTCTGGTAACTACAGCTATACTTGCAGGGCACTGACATGGTCTGCAGGTTTTATTCTATAACAGTCTTGGTTTATAGTCCTTTTCTTGTTGTTTTGAGTTATGTCTTGTTTCCTGTTTTATTTCGTTGAGTTTACTCCCTTCGGTTCTGTCCACTTCCTGCTTTCTGATCATCACACCTGGTTTCTTTTGCTGATTGCCCCACCTGCTGCTCACTTTGTCATTAGTTCCATGTGTATTTAGACTCTTGGCTTTCAGTTGACTCTTGTCAGATCATTTTAATGTCACTCCATGATTCAGTTTTAATATTGCTTGTAGTCTTCCTGTGTTTCAATATTAAAACTCCAGATGCCACTTGGATCTTCTCTGCTGTTCTGCATTTGGGTTCATTTCATCACTTCATCCCTCTTAAACTGTGGCAGGTACATGCATATGAGCTACAACAATATGAAGGGGTGTCACTAGACTGTACCTGAATTGACTGGACCATAATTTTTGATAAGCATGTTCCATACAATGAGTGAGTTGACAGTTTGCAAGTAAAAGCCAAAAAATTGTGTCATTCGGTATAGGTTAACCTGTTAGTTTTATACATTCCAGCTGAGACATTACAGCCAATAAGATATTCTTGTTTAAAGAGGTCCTCACTCTCATAAATGAAAATTGGCATGGGGACCTGATTGTTGCATTACCACTATAGCAGATTACAATGCAAAATAATACTACCGTTATCTGATGTGGAACTGAATGCCAGTTAAACACTTTCTCACTAAACTCAAAAGCCCAATTTTGAGCAGTCCTATTAGTTTTTTTTTTTTTTTTTTTTTTTTTTTTTTTTTTTTTTTTGTTGTTTTTTACCAGCGGGAAAGGTTGAGTACAAAACAAAATAAAGCAAAACCAATTTAATAAAAAAAAAAAAAAAAAAAAATTAAGTATAGCAGTTGTGCAGTAAATGGCATTGCCTCTTTTGTTGTTCACTGTTAATTGAAATCCACTGTATTAAATTTGAACACTTTTCAGGACAGCATAACCTTACTTTACTCTTGGTAATGTATTAAAACAAGAACTTGAGCTTCTGTTCTAATCACTTTCATGTAGGAAATAAGGAGCTGTAATTTCCTCAAAAGTCAATTGAATTTACTTGGCTTTTATTTTTATTATTATTATTACACATGTCTACAGGGTTCTTGCACCATTTTGAAAATAAAATTTAAGGCATTTTAATACCTCACCAAATAAAATTTTATCCCTCAAAATTTTATAACGACTTATCCGGAATATTCAATTTATTGGCTCCTACAATGGAAATAAAGACACTAAATTTCCTGTTTATTATCAATTCTGTGCCATACGCAAAACTATCCCAAAGGGCTATTCACGAGAGGCTTTTTTGTAAAAAGAAATTGACAGTTTGATAGCTAACCCTTTCAACATGGTTTGGTCCATGTAGATTTAAAACAAAGCTCACAGTTGTCATTTTCATTTATTTTCCTTTGTGATGCAGGAAAGCTGAAACAAAACATAAATTGGATTAGATTAAGCAAAAATGAAGCGGACTGCATTATGGCTCAGTAGGTACATTTGCAAAACGTCTTAAACAACATCACATGACTTAAGGAACCTGTGAATAGAGGTCCATTGATTTGTGACATCCTTCTCCTCAAGACATGTGGCGTAGCTCTGCCACTCTCTTCTCAATTTCACAGTCTAGCTCCACTAACTCCCCTCTCTTTTCCTTGCATCTTCTTCTCATGGTATTGGATTTAGTTATAAGTTCCGCCATCTTGGTTCCTGCTGCATTCTCAGCCTTCTCTGCAAAGCTATCTGCATCGTTGTGTAGAGTTTCACACACGGTTGAGATTGTTCTTCTTTTCTTGCGTAGCTCTTCAAGCTCACCTTCAATCTCTTTTCTCTTGTTGGTCTGTTTTGTCTTTTCCCTTTTCTTCCTCTCATCATCCAAGAACATCCTGTATCGGTTGCGGGCGGATGAACACTCATTCAACAGTTCTTTAGTTAACGGCACTTTGACCACTCCACCACACGTTCTCACATAGTCGCAGATAAGTCTCTGTGAGACTACAGTGTCTTCATTCATATTGTACATCTCCACCTGCTTGTTTATGGAGAACCCACGCTCCACAGTAGCTTGCCCATGGGACAAGAGCAGCAGCTTTTCCACAAAGCTCCAAAGTTCTGCATATCCGTTCATGGCCTTATGCAGGAAGCTGTCAACTCGGGATTTTCCATCCAATGCACTGAAAGCCATGAACTCCTCTCCTCTGGCCTCACTGAGGAGAAACTTCTGAAATTGTTCGGCAATCTTATCACCTGAATTTAGATAAAGACAAGTATATTTCCTGGTTAAAATAACACTTTATGAAAATCAGAAGAGATTTATTTTTCCTACACTGGAAAATCATGACATATTTCTAACTATTTAGTGAGAACATATATTAGGCCAACAGACATAACCTTTACTAGGCTACATTTCTAACAATACAACTAAAAAGATTTACTGCAAAAAGGCTAGTATGACTTGAAATCTAAAATAGACTCCTTTTGATAAACAGTAGGCTAATTGGTATAATTTCTGATATGTCTGCAGATGTTACCCGCTGTCACTCCTCCAGACAACTTTTTATCCTGCACGAACTTGATGATAAGGGCCTTCATTTTTTGCAGGCACATGTCTGGTTCAGTGTACATTTTCTGGGGGTCCAGGCAAATCATATTTCGGACAGTGGGGTACTTCAGAGGGCACTTCAGTAGAAGGTTCTGACAAAGTTTGGACAGAGCAGTCTGGCTGTCTCGCATGAACAGTAGAACATCTCGCTCACTTCCACCACTCTGACTGCCTGACATTCCCTGACAAAAGTTGAACACACTTGAAATATCAAATAAACTCCCTATGACTTACTCTACACGACACTTGACATATCCATTTAATGTCAGCTGCTTGATGTCTAATCAATTAATCTGAACTCTTAACTTTTCCACCATAAATAATTCAAGATTCAAGTGATTTAAAGCTGACAAGCACATTGTGAAAAGTAATCTAAGATAAGCATTACCTTAAGGGCAGCTGTGGCTCCCAAGCCAATGTCCAGTTGCTTTGGACTGACCCAAAGTTTTTGGTCTGTCACATCAAGCTTGACCAGTTTTACTGGAGAAAGATCAACATGGACATCTCGCTTTATGAAACGTCTGAGAAGGCTCTGAAAATTGAACACAAGCACAATAATTATGATTGTAACTAAAACTGGAGAACTTATTACAGTATTCAGTTCACAATATTTCATACAAACGTAATTATGCCAACAACTTATGTTACTTTTGCTTTTTACTCCTCTTAAAATGACCGTGCTTTAATAATTGAACTATTAATATACTTTTAGTAGTCATTAAACCTACCCTGATTAGATCCTCCAAATCTCTGCCAAGAAATGGAATCATTGGGGCATCTGTCTGGTAATTGGTGAGAAATGGCTGAAAACTTCTTGAGACACTCATGAAGAAGTGCAACTTTGCTAGGATCAAGGGATCCATCCGGGCTTCTGCGATAGTGTCATATGACGATGACCTTGGATTGGGGAGTTTCTTGGCTTTGACCTGATCCACATAGGTGATGATATATTGCCAAATTTCAATGGCTCTCTCCACTGCCGGCAGGTTTTCCAGCCATCGATGTCCACAAAATGGCAGAGGAAATGTATTGCACTTGGTGACTAATACAAAGTCTTCTCTCCTTGCAGGTGCACAATGAAACAGGTAGTGCAGGGCTTTTAAGACTTTCTCAACTTGCCACACCGCAAAGCCATTCTTGAACGAGTTGTGCATAGTATGAAGGCCACAACTCCCAGTCATTTGTAGCTGGGCTCCACCACACTGCTCTCGGTGTTCCTCTTGTAAGAGTTCAACAAATTTCCAATTAACAGAAGGCCCATCCATTGACAGTGAGACCATGTTGTTCAGATCCAACTCCTTTGTACCTTCCTGGACATTTGTAAATACAAATAAATTAAAAAAAGTTATTTATTCAATATGCCAAGACCACCTAAGTTTAAGTTGGGTTGTTCCATTTGTGTGATTTTATTTATATATTAAACATATATAACTTACCTTGAAATGAGCCATGATGTCCTCGGCCCTGGAGTGACCCATGAACTCCGACCCATAGAAGCGGGAGATGACATGGTGTGTGCCAGTCTCATCATCAGTAGTCCAGAACCGTAAATGAAGGTCCATTTGTTTGCTCTTTGTCGTTTTATTCATGCTTTCGTCAAACATGACAACATATGGCTTCTCAGAAACGCTACGTGATAGCTCCTTCTTGATGAATGAAGCGATGCCATATTTGGCGACATATGCCGTTTTATTTTCACCACACGTGAATGATTTTGCAAGCTGGGAATCAGGGAACATAGCAGCAAAGACGTCACGTATGTCCTCATTGGATTTAAATGAATTGTGCCTCGTCACAGTGTGGAGAACCCACAGTACCTCTGCCTTTTGTGTGTCTGGCGGTGACATGAATTTTACCATATCCGACTGAGAGGTGCCGTCTGAAATTGGAGAGTCTTTAGATGGTGCTTCCAGCAATGCGGGGATTAGCCTGTTCCCGCTATGACTAGCTGCTGCTTCGTACCGCTGGTGTTTCCCTCCTTTCATGTGCGACTCAACAGCTTTGAGCCCCATGTTCCCCAACGAAAAAGTCTTTCTGCAAAATTTGCACTTCGCTTCATGGTCGTTTTCGGTCGGTATCAACCACCTTCGAAAGGCCTCCTCGTCCATCCACTTCACGTTAAACTTGCACTTCCCCATCTTTGAACGTACCGTACGTGTCGCGCCGACATTCTTTTATACGCATCCCCGCGTGACATCAGAGTGTGTAGCCGACGTACCGTAAAGCCGTATTTATATCATGAAATCTCATTGACACAACACTAAATAATGTTTCATGGTGTGGCACTTTGCTTTGCCGTCAGTCTTAAGCGCACCAGCTTATAATTTAATACCTACAACAAAATTTATGCAAATTTAAGACATTTTAAGACCTTGATTTTCCAGATTTAAATTTAAGGCTTTTTAATACTTTTTAAGGACCCGCGGGAACCCTGGTCTAAATAATGAAGATGAGACAATTATAGAGTTCCACCTAACAGATCATCAAAAAAAAAAAAAAAAAAAAATCATCTTAATTTGCTTAATATTCACACAGTTTATTTCTTTTTACTAAAAAAAAATAAGTATTAAAAATGAAATGTACTGCCCAGCTTTGGAAAAGTTATTTGCAGTGCATAGTTAATTATTAAGGTTAAAGATAAAAAAAATAAATAAAAAAAAAACACTTGGCTATGACAGCTACATTTAGCTAACTTTGTCAAGTACAGTCTAATCTAAGATTTATGAGAAAATATTTCAGCAAATTAAAAGAAAAAGCAGTTTAGTCTTTGTTGTGCTGCAACATAAACTAAACTAAGGTCAAAGCTCTTAAATGAAAGCTTATGCTTATGATCTGTTGCTTATATAAAAATATTAATTGTGCTTTAGATTACACAAACTCCTTTTTTCAACAATATATGCTAGTCACTGAGAAAAAATATACTGTAGATGGCCTTTACATATGACTGGAGAACATTACAATCAATTTTGCTAATTATCTTACGACTCAGTGAGAATTGGGGGGACTCAATCCCATTATGAGGTCTTTGTTGTTTTTCTGCAACATTTCTGAGCAGATTAATAAAACAAATGAAGTGGAGCTTTAGCTTCCTCGTGAGTTTGGGTTCAAGTAGCAGCTGCTCCCAGATCCCATCTGGCAATCAGAAAAGGTGAGCTAACCCCCCCTGACAGCCTGATACTGACCACCACTTTTGCACATGTCTAGAGAGGGTCATCACACCCATCCAGTCCTGAAGGTGACCTATCATTTTTATGTTTGTGTGTGTGTGTGTGTGTGTGTGTGTGTGTGTGTGTGTGTGTGTGTGTACACATATACACACATTCTGTGTGTCCATTTTATTGTAATTAAATGAAACCATCCAAACATGTGTGTCACTGTGGACAATTCCAGTTGCTGCAAATGTTGAACCAGATTAACATGTGCACGTGCTAAACTGGTTCAACATTTGGTTCAAGAGGATGAATGTCACAGACGGCTGTATGAGTAAGTTATAGCTGATTTTACTGGAGTATGCCATTTGCAATACTGTAATGAATAATGAAAAGCATTGTCAGTTGTGAAATTAAAGCAAAAACCTTTTCATAAAACATTATTTTCTACTATTGTACCACAGGGATAAAAACAGATTGATCTGTAATAATATGCATCATATTATTACAAATTAATCCATTTTTTCTTTAGAACAAAATTATACACATATGCCTGAATGACCCAAAATGGCTTGTTGGACCTCTTTCGACATCTAAAATCAATTACAAGAGCAGCAAAACATTAAGTGGTGCAATTATTTTTCATTTCATAGCAGGTGGAAAAAAAAAAGAGTTATTGTCATGAATTTCTCTAATACTCATTTAGAGAGATATTAGTCATGCATTAATGGCCATTTGCATTTATCTTTTTAATGGTCACATCACATTCTCTCCTACATCTACCACTGGCAGCTGAAAATCATGATACCTGTTTTATGAATGTCACTTGTGGTGTCCTTACCTTCAGAGTGGCATCAGCAAAAGATAATGTGTGAAGGGGGGACCATCTGGCTCGGCTGACTGGAAGCTGTCAAATTCAGCTTGGGCCAAGCGACCTTGGCAGGGACAGAATCTGAGGGTGCAGGGATGGCTCTAATGAAACACTCGGACCCTGGAGATTGGTAACATGGGCATGCATGCATTTTAACCTAGATGAATAAGTGTCTTCCAATCACTGAGGCACAGGGGCAATAACTAAAATCTCTCGAAGGCCAAGATAAATAATTACCTAAATCCTTTCAATGAAAGAATAATTTTCTGCTGAGAGGACCAGTGTGTATTGAATAACTAGAAAGATTACTGAAGGTTTATGCAGTTTTCATGGAGTGGTATAACACAAATTAGAAATAGCTTTAATTTTCTCACATCGCCTTTTCAAATATATTAAAATAATTGTAAAAACTTTCTTTAGAAAAGGAATTTTAGTCTTTAAAGATGATGTAAAGTTGAGGTCTTTAAGCCACGTGTGTGACCTGTATACTGCATAATCTTTTTTTTTTTTTTTTTTTTTTTTAGGTCAAAATCTGAAAAGTTTTTTCTGTTATGTGTAAATTTGGAAAGCTGAAGTATTCTGTGGTGAGGACCCTAATGTGAGAGAAGCCTTCCCATTCTGCCCCCTAAAATACAGAGTTTCAGTGACATTGTTCTCCAAGTCTAATGCCTGAAGAATACCCCAGTCCTGTCGATTTATTTCTCAGAGCAAACAATTTACTGCTGTCTGCTGGGTCCAGTCAGCTTGAACGATCCTTGTGATTCCCTGAAGGAAACACTCTAGCTGAAATGGAGCATTGTGTTTCATGGACTGTATCCTAATGACTGATGACATTTTCGAAGACACTTCCAAAAATGACCTCTAACAACTCTGGAACAATGCCCAAATTCTACAATTTTCATCATAGTCAGTCATCAACTTATTCTTGTCTTGCTTTTAGATATAGACAAATCTCTATTTTTTTTTTTTTCTTTCTTTTTTACTTTTGGTTTGTGCTCAGAATATTTAATATGACTTAAAATTTGGTTTTCTTGTCTGGTTACGTAAACATTCATAGCCGTGATTAAGAGATTTTAAAAACAACATTGAACAATACCCCATTTGTTCTCCACACATTTAATTTTATTCAACCTCTGCCTCTACAAGCTCATCAAGCCAACCTTATTTCACAAAAATTTTCGAATGACAAGCTCATTTAAAAAGACAGCTGTCTCACGCATGACTTTGCAAGTGAAATGCATTTACATATCTGTCAGAATACAAAACAATGATGACCACTTTCCCTTAAAAAGTCATTAACTTCACATGGGATGCAATTACAATGGATCAATTCTGCTTCGGCCTCTGACAGCCAGTGTCTGCTGGTCCCTTGATGCCTGAAGATAGATTTGACTGGGAGGTTAATGGCTCCAGCAGCTCTTATCTAACAGTCAAGTATTTACATCAGGAATCCCAGAGGGCTAACTAACATTTGTTTGACTGTTTATCTTAATCAAAAATTAATGTAGAGATATTTAAACAACTTGCAGCATCAAGTAGCACACTTTTTGAGTGCTTGTAGCATTGATGCACTTCACACAGAAATTAATTCAAGGGTCACACAGAACAAATTATTCCAATTCCTTCACTGAAGTTGTGGCATTTCTCTTGATATGTTACTGGATACTTGAATACATACAGTGTCAAATTGCTATGGTTAGTAAATTCTTGCCACGACACAACAACTTGAAAACCATCGATAGAGAATGTGGTGTCTCCAAGGCTTTCTCTGCTTGGGGGGGTTGCATTTAAAATTAAAGTACAAATCACTGAATGTGAATGAGGTCATTTTACAAACCTTTAAAGGAAAAGACATAAGCCTAATATTTCCAAAGTGGAAAGCACTGTGAGAGCTAAAGAGGTTCTTTGACTCAGAGCTAGCTCTTCTCCTGGACAGTAAGTAATAACATAAACATAAAGTTACTTCGACATGTTCTACAAAATAGTGTTATTGTTTTGCTCAGTGTGTTTGCATTAGCACAGTCCTTTTCAGACGAGGCGAGTTGGGGGTGGGAGAAGACATAGAGGGAGCTATGGCTTGTGATGTGTCATTTTGTACAACTGCAAATCTTGCGGTGAAACAATTTCACTTTTGGCCCTTTAAAATCTTCCATTTGTTGCGTCTGCAGCCAATAACTCTTTCTAAATGAATTTATAGGTTTACCACCTCACCTGTTCTCTCATGCTGTTCATCTGACAAATGTAGTGATCATTCCTTCTGCACACATAAAGCCCAACGTTTATATCCAAATCACGGTCAGCCAAAGCCACATCACCTGAAAAAGTTTCTGCATAAGTCCACTACTCTCTGGGATTATTCATCACTGTACTTCCTCCAAGAAACAAAATGAAAATCCATTGGTTGATTCCCTTTTTGTTCACTGATCATTAGGCTAGGCAAATGAAGTTTATTTGTATAGCACAATTCAATAACAGGGTGATTCAAAGTGCTTACAGAAAATGAGAAGCATTAGTAGACCTGCTACTGCAGCCAAGTACACAACTGGGTGAAAAGTTGAAAGGATGGAATACTCATCAGATATTTTAAATAAGGCCGAGATGAAAAAGAAGATGCACACAGCTAAAATGCTGTAAACAGTAAGCTAGCTCCCCTGAAATGGCAAATCAATCCTACAGTTCTGAGCATGGTAAGATTGGAGCACATTCTGTGGCCAACACTCAGTTTCACACAGAAAATATGCAGGCATGCCACTAAGCGAAATTCTGCTTATGCATTTTTTGATTTTGGCACACCTAATACATCGAACTGCTGCTCAGAAGTATATAGTTTGATTGGATTTTTGGGCTTAAAATGTAGGATTTTACCATTCTTATTTTATTTAAATTTTATTTATATAGGTAGTCTCATTTACAAGAGACCTGTTTTGGACAGAAAAAAAAAGTTACAAACAGCTCTAAAAATACAAAATATACATTTGAATTTATTTAAAGTCAAAAAGAAGGTGACATGTCTATAAAACATTAAAAACTAAAGAAATCCAAAAATGCTTTCTCCTCTTTGAAAAACTTTAAATTCCCCAAATGGAATCAAGGTGGGCAACTTTAGATCCTGCTGTATCCTATTCCATGTTGAAGGAGCAGGGTAACAGAACACTTTTTTGCTAAGCTCAGTATGGACCGAGAAGAGTGTTTACTTCATAAAAGTCACCAATATCTAACAAATAAATATGTAGCAGTTGTGGCACTTTAGTCTAACTGCTTTAGGGCTTCCTAGCTGTTAAAAATGATAAGTAGAGGTGGGACTTTAACACATTAATTACAATTAATTAATAATAAAAAACAAAAGAGCTTAAAAAATTAACACATTTAATTGTGGTTTACATTCAAAAGAACTCAGAACATTCATTAGTGCACAAATTCCTGGTGCACCGATTACACTCATGCACATGTCAGAGCTCGGCTAATACAGTGTTACCAGTTTAGCTACTTTTGCGCTACATTTAGCAAATTTTCAGACCTTCTACCGACTTAGTTTTAAAAGCAGTGACTAGTAATAATAATAATAATAAATCTTTATTTGTATAGCACTTTTAAAAACAGAGTTTACAAAGTGCTGGACATCACACAGCAGAAAACAATGACAAGACACATACAAGAGTACAGCATGAAAATTAAATAGATAAAATATTATAATATTATAAAAAGGCTAATCGATAAAAGTGCGTTTTAAGAAGTGATTTAAAAGATGACACTGATGGTGCCAGCCTTATCTCCTCAGGCAGGCCATTTCAGAGTCGAGGGGCCCGGACAGAAAAAGCTCGGTCACCTTTGGTCTTTAGTTTTGACCCCGAACAGCCAAAAGAAACCTGCCTGAGGATCTAAGGCTGTGTGGAGGCTCGTAGGGTGTCAGTAAGTCCGTAATGTAGCTGGGTGCCAACCCTAAACGAGCTTGAAATGCAATCAAATGCTTTTTTCAGACATTGCCAGAGCTTAAGTTTGCAATATTAATGTATATCATTTGATTCAGTCGTCCACTGAAATTAATTTGAATTAAAAAAAAGAAAAAAAAATGTAAATAGTTACATTCATTATTTTTATATCCAGTTCCACCCATAATAATAACCTATGAATTTGTTCTGTTCCATTCTGTTTATTTATCCCATTTGTTCACTTGTGTTACTAAAGTGCTAGCTGTACAAGGCTAGCAATGATGTTTTTATTTCAGCCTTGAATGGCAGCCAATGATTTCAGGAAAATGCAGGTTGTAAATATAGTTTTAAATGAAGGCAGGATAGGTTGCGTATATGGACCAGTGCACAGAGTTTTTTGATTTTAGGAACCACGCCAGTTGTCTTTTTTGACAGTTGTGGGTACAATAAGGAGGTGATTATAAATAAATATGTAATCTAGACATTTAATGCAGCACTGCAGTTGAGGGATGCAACATTTACCTGCAATATATGTGCTAATTTTTTGTTCATTGCTAAAGTTGTTTAGAAACTGTCAAAAACTTGGTAATACTGATTAGGTATGTTGTTGCAGTGTTTGGTCAATACCGCATCCGTTGCTAACTTGGTTATTTATTCTATACTCCATAAATAGATCAGTTTCTACAAACAGAGGGAAAAAAAATCTGAGGGAGATACAGAAAGTGTCTAAATGTCAGAGCAAGATAATGACTGAGTTGCAGCAACCAAAAATAGATGTGAAAATGCTTGCGAAGGAAGCAGCAGATACCAAGTGTTAGAAGGAAAAGAGAGAGAGGTAAGAGCCATAGATTATGTAAACTGGAGTTAGAACAAATTCCTTGTCTGTTCTTAAAATATGTGGGTAAAATAATTAAGTGAAAAAGTAACTTATCAAAGTAATACTCTTTGATAAGGACAGTGTTTGATGGTGTTAATAACAGAATAAAAACATATCCTATTGAACAAGATTAGTTTTTATAAGCACTTTGAGTTGCAGTTATGCTTGAAAGGTGCTATATAAATAAATTACTTACTTTCTTGCTTTGATCAATTAAATTCTCTGTGTTTTATTGTTGTTGTTTCAGACAGAATTGCTCCCTCTTGAAAATGGCAGTCAAAATAAATTCAACACCTGGAATCAGTGGCATCTTTGCTTGACACACTTTATGTATTTTTATACAATTTTGTCTTTTGACGTTATTTGAATATTCAACATGTTTTCAAATGAAGACTTAATAAAAAAATTTAAAACAAATTGCTGATAATAAACAAGAGCTGGCAAAACATTAGTTACACTGTCTGAGTTGAAACCCAGTGGTAGGCCTAATTAACATTAACCCCTTAACAGCTGGTGTCATAAATTTGCATTAAACCACTTATAGAGTTATTCCATTGTTTATCTTTTATCTGCTTGTATTTACTTGTATTTATGTATAAATTATTATATTATTTATTCATCCATATTTATTATTATTAATATGTTTAATGCTAAATTGTACTTTTAAAAGCATCAGTTACCTTTTATTTAGTTTTATTCATTCATTTTTATTTTATTTTATTTATTATTTTGTGAATAAATTTAGGAACCCTCTTTTTTATCGTATAGTTTTCTTTATGTCTGTATTCATGAAGTTTCTTTATTTTTCATCAGCTAACATCTTGTACCATGTGTGTTAAACCAACTCATTAAATAAGTACCTCATGAATACGTACTAAACCTAAAGCAAAATAAATGGTGGTATAACATTATAGTGAGCATGGGATGAGAAACTTTATTCTAGATTTAACTTTCAAATACAACTAAAGTAAAATATGTCTGTCAAAATATAAACATGAGCCCTTTAGTAACTCTGTAATAAGTGATCAACTATTTGATTGTTAAAACTCTGTGCAGCTTTTCTTCTGAGAGACTCCCTCTCTAAGGTGCCCTTTATTATAGAAATATAGTTGGCTTTCATTTTTTCATTCATTCATTCATTCCTTCCTTCCTTCCTTCCTTCCTTCCTCTGGCTGTTTATTTCATACACTTCCTTCTAGACATAATGCACCTTATCCCACTTCTGCACCTGATCCCACTTCTGTAGTGCAACAGATGAGCCCATCTCCTTCACAAGTTCCTTCTGGATTTATATGTTGGGTTGAGAATGTGAAAATGTACGTTATGTAGAATGACATAATTGTCCAAACAGTTGAGCATATATGCATATTCAAAATGTGTCCAGCACAGTACACAAATCTCTCTTCATTGTCACTAATGCTGCCTGATCGTTGTTTTTAGATTGTAGTAACAAAATTGTTTTTCCATCTGTAGCATGAAAGCATCAGTTTTTTTTTTTAGGTAAGCCCATTAGAAATTGAAAAATAAACATGAACACACAAATATACTGGTATATTTACTCCAGCTCTGGTATAATTCTGGCCGCTTTTCGAGGGGAGCCATTTCATTAGGATTTCAATTCCCTTACACCCAAACAAATGAACTGTGTTCCCAGATATTAAATTAATTGTTAAAACTAGCTATGGGCTGCCATGTGGGGCAAGCTTTGCTGTCACAGTGAAAATGTAATTTATGCAGTGTAAATGAAGAGGAATTACCGTGCCATGATTCTAACACCAAATACAGAAAAGAACATGTTGAGCTCACAGCAACCCCACTTTTTGACAAATATCAAGCAGCCCATTGCAGCGTAATGTATTCTTCATGTTGGGCTCATTTATTTGTTAAAATTTTAATGTAACTTTGTATTCAAGTGTCCAATTTTTTATTTAGTCGGGATGTTGTTGGGGTCTGCAGCTTTGATTGAACAAAATTAATTACTTTTAAAAAAGAAACTCATCATATTTATTGCAAAAATGTTGCACAATTAATGTTTTAAGTGTGTTAGTTCGATTATTGCTGTTTTTTGTAAGACACCCATTACCTATTAATCTTCCCACAGCCATATCTTCTAATTAACTCACAAAATAATACAAAAACATTGACTCACTACTGCAAACTACAATAAGTTATGTAACCAGTGTTTAATAAACATTGTTCTCCATGCATTGTACACCCACTGTCATCCAGATATCATTAAAGCACACCAATGACCTCAGGAATGATGCACAGGCTACAGCCCTTCACCACAAATGAGAAAATATACAGTTCGTCATGCATTTGAATACAAATAATTTATTTTAATAATAAATAAATAAAAATTATATTTGTTTGTTATTCTGAGGTCTTTAATTGGCCCTTCTACGAAATTAAAAAAAGGCACATACACAATAATTAAGAGCATAATCTGTATTATTTATTACCATCAGATTGTATATACAGCAGGGTTTTGAAGTAGAAAGGTTTTACCATTAAATGTTGCAATAGGTCTTGAAAAAACATACATATCAAATATGACATCGAAAGTGTTACAGGGTTAATAATAAAGATGACTTGGTTTGAGGATAAAAAGGGTTCCCCAGGTTAAAGGTGTTTGAACACAGGGGGGCGGCTCTGGTTCTTATATTACTTCTGGTTTGTGATCTTCATCAACAAGATCAGTGATGCCATATGCCCTCAACTACAAGCAAAGTATACCAATTTCTTCCAATAGAACCTTTGGGTTTGCAACAGGAGCCCTGCCTTGCTGCATAATTTGCATCACTAGACTGTTTGTGGAGAGGAAAATGGGTCCCAAGGGGCCCACAAGGGACAAAGTGTCAAACTATGCACTTAGAATGAGTAATGATAGAATGGACCCATAAATGGCTCTTCTGACCTTTTAGGTATTTATACACAATGCACATGGATACATAAGAGAACAAGAGCAACATGTCAGCTCTAATGGCTCCAAAAGAGACATTATTTTCTGTGTCAGTGAAAAGAGGAGGAAAATATGAATTAAGTACCAGATAGATTATGTGTTTTGCAGGTGGGAGTGAGCTGAAAGGCGGCCATTGAAGTTTGGGTGTTAGAAACAAAAGTGGGAGGAATTTAATCTGGGATAAGGCTGCCACTGGTTGACACCTTTCAGACTTTGTTGCTGGTTTGATCTCAATGTGACGAGGTCTGCTTCTATTACCTGACAGTCCTGATGACATATATTCCACCGATTTTCTTTTCTCTGCCATGGGCGTGCAGATGAAGCAGCTTATATAAATCCTGTGTACATCCCTTTTGTTTCTGCTCAACCACAGCTTTTTTTTCCAGCTGTCACAGAGAACAGATTGATTGTGCGTTGCCCTTGATTCTCTATCTCTTGTCATTTTGAAGTCAGACATCAAAGCCAAAAAAGTACACAACAATGACATTGATCTGCTTCGATCAAACAGTCGCTTCAAGAACCATCTTTGTAGAGACTCAGTGCCACACACACTCAGTCATCCAGCTGACCCAGTTCTCCTACGCTCTGGTGGCAAACACAGTGATGGCATCCTTCATTCTGAGACTAAAATCCTTTCTTGATCGATGAGGATTTCAACGGTCAAGTTCACTGGTGCAACCTCTGTTCCTGGCATCTATTTTGTGACTGGTTTGTTCTGTGCTAATTGGCACATTTCCTTTCTTGAATCACCGAAAATAAATCTTCTAACAGCCCCATTCTCGAAGGCTTAACTGGGTGCATTCTGAACAACCTGAACCTTTTCATTAGAGAGGACATACGTTACTCTCCGCCAGTTCTGTGCTCAGAAAACTTTCTGACTTTAATCTTCTGGAAATGGAACTCAGGGGTATAGGTGACTGAAGCTGAAGCAGAATATTTTTTAAATGATATTTCCCAAGTTACTACCACAAATCCATCCATCCATCCATCCATCCATCCAATTTCTATACCGCTTAGTCCAATTCAGGGATGTAGGGCATTTAGTATGTGAGAGGCAGGGAACACCCTGGATAGGTCCCCAGTGTATAGAAGTAACCACAAAAAATAAATGAATAAATAAATAAATTTTTAAAAAAAAGCTACAAGCACTCCGACAGCGCACACCTTTTTTTTTTTTTTTTTTTTACCAATGATTGTGTATTTTATTATTTAATTTAGTGAGTTAGAAGGTCTAATGGCTAAATTATTCCTGTCTCCCTACAGTAAAGAATCCTTTAATAAATTCCCAGATCCAGGTGGTGATCTGTTTTTACTCCTAACATCTAATCGCTTGTCTGGGTTTCCCTGTTTAGGCAGCTGCCCCCGCGACCCGACCCTGGATAAGCGGAAGAAAATGGATGGATGGATGGATCTAATCACTTGTTCCTTATTCCATTTCTGAGATTTTCATCAAAATCCCTCCATAACTTATTGAGTTATGTTGCAGATGCAAGTCTTCCGCCTTGGCAGAGGTAAAAAGAAAAAAAAAAACGTTTAGAAATTTGCACATTATTTTTACATTTCCTTGGGTAAAGACGATATTTCACATAGAAAGTCATATAGCTACCAGAAATTAATCTTTTTCCAGTCTATGATCCATTTTATAATGAAACAAATTAAAGAATTTGATGAAATTTCAAAATTAGTAAAGGGCAAGCCAAAAAGCTGGACACCCATGTTCTTTCTAAAGCACTTAAAAAAAAAATAACCTAACAGTACAATTTAGGAATAAAAATGAAAATGCAAATGCAAATAAAATATAAAACAGCTATGTTACCACACAGGAGCTATAGAAATAATAGATAAAAAAATAAATAAATACTGATGACAACTTACCTTTGATTGAAGGCCAAGAAGGAGTGTGTTCTTAAATGGGTTTTATGAACAGCAAGAGAAGGAGCCTGACTGACCTGCAGTAGCAACTAATTTCACATTTTAGACTTCGGAGCAGCTAAAATCAGCTGATTTAAAATTGTGTGGTGGTATGTAAGGGTGAAGCAGGTCAGACAGATATTAAAAAGACTTGAAAATGAATAAAAGAATGTTAAAATGGATTTGTTTAAATGGGAAGCCAGTAAATGCTAAAACTGGAGTTATGTGCTCTCACTTGCATGTACCAGTTAAAAATTGTACAGCAGTGTTTTGTACCAGTTGTGGGCGTGAGAGGGAAGCCTGTCTAATTCCAATAAAGAGAGAATTACAATAACTCAGGCATGTGGTAATAAAGCATGGATCATCTATAGGTGGTGTTGAGACAGAAAAGGCATGATTTTTTATTTTTTTTTAACAGCCATCTCTAATGAAAAAAAAGAAAAAACAGGACTTAACCTCAGCAGTAAATTGTGAGTCGAGTTTTAGGCTGGGGTCTATTTTCACACCTAAATCAGTGTCAGTCTTTTCTTCATTGAAATGGATGAAAGTCTATCTATCTATCCCCTGATGTCCCAGAAATAGTCAAGGAGAGGCTGGACAGAACCATTGTGTTTTAAAGGCAAGTGTACTTGAAATTTATCTGTGTAAAAATGAAATAGAAATCCATGTTTTTTTAAAAATCACAAGTGCCAGCAAATAAAGGAAGAGCAGGAAGGGCCCAAGGATTGACCCCTGTGGTACCCCCTGGGGGAGGGCAGCAAAAATAAGACAAAATCATCAATCTTGATTCATGACACAGAAACTCCTATCAGAGAGGTAAGGCCTGAAGCATTGTGGAGCTGAGCCACTGATGCCCACCCACTGCTCCACCCTGGAGTGAGAATGTCAAGGTCCACTGTGTCAAAATCAGCTGTTAAATCTAAAAGCACAAGTAAAACAGAACCCCCAGACTCCATTCATATAGTATTAAGACCCCAAAAAGAGCTGATTCCGTGTTAAGGTACAAAAGAAAAACAACTCCTAAAGGATACAATAAATAAATAAAAACCAGCAATATGTGGGGTTCATTCTGTCAGCGTTGGCGTTAGACTTACCTTTAAATGAAGCAATAAAAACAATTCAATGTCTAACAAGTGGAGAATATTAAGGAGTGAACTTCGTTTACACTGATGCAGTGTGTGAACATAATTCATTAAGTCAACATCACTGGCATGCTTTCAGCTTCTGAATGTAAATGAGGGGTTTGTCAGGACTGAAGGGGTGTAGAGAGACTTTCAAACAATCCAAACCCTGCCTAACCCTATTTTCAACTCTGACACTGGTAGATAATTTCAAACTACCAATGGGAGAAAAACAAACATCTGGCCTAAAAAGTTAAATATTCCATTAAAAAGGCAGTAACTTACTTGTTTTAAATCAAATATGGGATCTTGGCTCAGCAAATGATAATTTTACCCAGGCTTTAATTTCCTTTAATAACCATCTCCCTGGAATGACTTCAGACAGTTTGCCCAGAGGGGAACTCTGAATGTTAGATTTGGCTAAGCATTATTTCATTAGCAATGATAATATTTCTTTAGTCACTGAAATTAATGGATGCCTCAACATAGGCAGTCTCAACACCACTGTAGGAAATTAGAGTGGGTGTCAGCTTTTGCTGGTGGTGGAGGTGCAGTGTTGCTGACATGTTTTATTTTTCATAGTAAATAATAAGCTCATTATATGGCTGAAATGTTTTTTAAAGCTATTATCTGCCCCATTTCACTTTAATTAACCAACTGTCTCTGAAACTTGCATGCACATCTTACAAAAGAATTACTTCTTGTCAGACGTTGAGTGAAACTAATCAAATATAATGGTAATGCCAAGGGCTTGACAGGTTAAATAATTCACAGAATTAGTCATCCTTGTGGAAAACACTTGTTGTCCAACAGATACAGTGGAGTGTAGTTGTGGTAAAAATGTAACAGGTGGGATCTGATGCAAAAATGTGTTTCATTACCAAAGATTTCTAGGTAGGTGTAGAAAAATTATTACAATCTTAGCTGTTATTCTTCTTTTTCTGGAGAAATTTTAAGTAAATTAAAGATTACGCTGAGTTTGGAAAATGTAAGCAACTGCATATCATAACATACAGTACAGTTAATCTTTTTCTTCTCAACAACTACTGAGATGACAAACATATGCCTTGTATGTGCATGTGTCTCAGGAACATATAGCGCTAAAGTGCCAAAACTTTTGAGTGCAACTGTATATCAGTTGATTTAATACCACATAAAGGTCTTTTTTACACAATATAACTGCAATGTTGTAGCTTGAATTTTTGAGAGACGAGAAAAAAGGTCCACTTTCATTACTTTTTATGGATGTCTCAGAAATAGCCCCTCAGCTGTGAGCAGAATGTAATTACATTGCGTCTAATACATATGTGGTAATTTGCCCAGCTGGAGAACAGGTAGACAATGAAGCTTGGTCATTCTGCTTCTCACCTCAGCTCAGGAACAGTCACCTTAATGAGGGACCTGCAGAACTATGACGTTTCCTTCATGAAATATTAAAATTCATATTCAAATGTTGCAGTTTAAATTCACTTGGAGAATTTGAGGCAAAGCATGTACAGGTATATGGTAATATATATAGGATGTAAAATATGAAGGACGGATGGAAAGCTTTTCACTGCTGAGTATTAGTCGATGACAAGACTTTTTCACATCTTTGTTTTGAAAAGCATAAAGCTTAGAGGTTGGAGACTGTAAGGCACCAGATGTATTCATCACCGCTCCCAATGATGAGATCAGACAAGATGGTTGCTTTAATAGTGTGTGTGTGATTTTTTAAACAAAAAGAAATACAAATTATCCCAACTGGTCATAACACTAGGATCTTTTATTATATACAACTGAGTTGAGAACAAATGTATTTTTAAGCATTTAGTTAGCTAATGACATGATTCCACAGTGTCTGCAGAATACATTCATATAGCTACCATACTTATTCAGTGAGCATAAAGTAAAACATATTCACACTAGAATAAAGTTGAACACCACACATCTGCAGGCTAGCATAAGTAGCACTTAGTTGTAGCTAATAAATACAGCTAACATTAACAAGTGACACTTTGAATACAAGCATTTAACCAAATATAATCCTTAAAAGGAACCCCGGCTAATAGCACAGCTTGGC
Organism: Melanotaenia boesemani; assembly: GCF_017639745.1. Classification (NCBI taxonomy): domain Eukaryota; kingdom Metazoa; phylum Chordata; class Actinopteri; order Atheriniformes; family Melanotaeniidae; genus Melanotaenia; species Melanotaenia boesemani. The sequence continues at coordinate 6,181,622 of NC_055695.1, read as the reverse complement.
CTTAACATGTAGTTATTTCCCAGTTTTACTAAACTGAATTGTTTCTGACAAATGAAAATTTCAAATTACTCTAATAATCATATGTATTAACTATGTTTCTGAACTGCAGAGGTCAGCATTATTTTTCATGCACAATGCATTCTGACGAATTACGTATAGGGTTGCTCTCTAGATTAGAGTACATGAAGGGCAAAGTCAAATGGGACTTGTTTGTGGCAAGCTTCTTCTTCTTTAACCATGGATGTACATAAACAGCGCTGCACTGAGCTGTTCGTGATTTCAGTTTGTCAAAATGAAAGAAAAAAAAACAGCAACGTGAGGCTCTGCTGTGATAAGAAGAGAAGACCTGAATGGGACAATGTCTGTGGACAGAGCACAACTTCCCAAAGACCCACGTTTTTTGCTCTACACACTTCTCTCCTTCTTAAATCCAATTAATTGATTACAGATGCCAATGGAGCTAACAGGCTGGCTGGTAAAAACGACGACTGAAACTGACAACAGAATAACTACAACAAGACGTCAGACTGCAGTTCAGGCTTACGGTAAAAATCACGGAGAGAATCGTCAGAGATGCTGGATGTCCTCCTGTCAGCCTCTGAACCATAAACCCAACCCTGAACCATCCAACCAACCCTAAACCATCAGACTGACCCTGGACATGGAGGAACTACACAAACCACTGCTTCATTTAGTCCTGCAATCTGGAAATTGCCAGTTTTTCTTCAACTACGACCGATGCCGAACCCCAAGCAGATGACTGCCCATCAGATGCAGCAGTACAGCAGCAGTAGGTGTTTGTTACTCAATAACTATGGATCATATTGATAACTACTGATCACATTAATAACTACAGATCATATTTATGCAGGAAAGCAGCTGGAAAAATAGTGGCGACACCATTGCTACGGTGACACAGCTGTGGAGCTACAATGTTTTCTCTGAAACAAAGCACAGCACATAAAACTCGCATTTCAAAATCCATATTAATAGGAAATAAAATAAGATGAATAATAGAGCCGTTTTTTTACGCATGTCATACATATACTGAAAAAAAAGAAGGTGTGGTTTTGATAAGATAAAAGGTAAACAAATGTAGATGAAACAACTACACAAAGCAACTGGACAACAGGTTTTGTCCTTGCTCTGTTGATAAGAAGCAAGCCTGCTGGCTCAAGCATCATCTTTTACCACAAACATAACTGATTATGTTCGAAGTTTGATTTTAAATTTACAGGGCTTCTTCCTACCTTCACCATGTTGCAGACTGTTTGGTACTGCTGTTTTAAATCTAGGTTTTTATTTGCAGCCTTTTCTCAACAAAACTGTGAAACCTTTTTTTCTTGCATTTTAACTTTTTCTATTTCAGCTTATTTTGTTTTTATTTCATTTCTTTCATTTTATTTGCACCAAGTTTGTTCTTAATCTACTTGTGTTTTTAATGTTTCTTATACACCCTGCTGTAATGTATCTTTTATCTAAACAAATGTTCTTGTCCCATATGACATGTGCTTTACAAATAAACCTGCCTTGCCTTAGTAAGTGGGTCACCTTTGCTAAGAGAGGATTTATAGAAAACTTGTGTGATAAGTAGGCATGTTATTTCCAAAATATTTAATGGCAATCCAACATCTGTAAGCTTGGGTATTTTTCTCAACCATTTCAATGAGTTACTACATCAAATTCTAAAAATATTCTCATTGCTGTTAAATATTGTCAAAATATTGTTTCACACCACCTGACTTCATAAATGTTGTTAGAAGATAATTCAGATCTGTTTATTTACTTTTTGTTTGTTTCCAATGGTGCCACTTCAATCCCCAAAAATAAGTCTAAGCAGATTTAAATAAAACTCCTTATGCAACCACATAGGCATAAATATAATTCTAGCTGCTGTAGTCCATATAATGAAGACATTCAATTATAAAGAGGCAACCAGAGGAAATGATTAAAAATGGTTATGGAGGAGCAGAGACAGGGGAATTAACTAAAAGTCTTTAATTATACTTAGTGGACATTAATCATGCTGAGAGATGAGGTCCATTTCCCACTCATCTTAATCTTCATCATGAAGGGAATAGTAAGGAGGACTCCCGACAGGGCCCAGATGCAGACTGTGCAGCACATTCATGGTAAGTCCCCTCACCAGTGCCCAGAGGCATTATGAATATGCCACCGAATACACTATTCTGCAGAGAAATCATGGCCCTGTGTGGTTTCAAGTCAAAATATTTAATATATTTGAAATAACAAATTAATTTCTCAATTATGCGATTGGACATTTTATTCAAATTCATTGCTGCTAAAGTTTTGAATTTGCCTGCTTATTTTTGTAATTTTAATATCTACATATTGTAATAAATAAGTTTTACACATTAAACATTTCAATCATACCATTTTAAATCCAGTATCATCAAATCCACAAGGTTGCAGCAGCACAAGATAATAATTTGAACAGGGAGGATTTATCTACACCCCCTAAATTGCATTTTGATTAATGTGTGAGAGTAAATTAAATGTAAGGGAAATACAAGAGTTGATAAGCATCATTAAACATCCAACCAGTGACTATAATAGCATGATTGCATGTTGGTTTCTGTCTAAGCTTGATCAAAAAGAAATGTTTTAGGCCACATTTTAAAGGTAGGAATTGTTTCTGCTCTTCAAATTGTAGAGTTTGTTCGGCAGGAAAGAAGCCTGTAAATGAAGGGTCTGCCTCTTGTTGTGGCTTTGAAAAGACAAGTAACCACAAGTAAACTTGAAGTTTAAATAAGTGAAATACTTCTGTTATCTTTGGAGAGTTTCCGTAAGCATTTTCACTGCATTTTCATTTAGAATAATTCTCTCTGAGTTTATACATCATTCGGAGACAGCCATTCCTAATAAAAACAAATACTTGACAATTCAGGTAAAAGACAACCTTGTTAAAAACTATATGACTGCAGAATTCTTATAGTAGCTCAGAATTCATTGTAATGACATTATTCTGCCAATTCCACCACCGATAGTCTTTCCAACTAAAACGATTTGTTTCATCTGGCTTTATAGATAAGCACCGCTGAAAGTAATCTGCATAGCAGTGTTGCCAAATAACAGTGCCTAATGGGAGAATAAGAAAAAGAAAATATCGGTCCTGCCAGGACTAATTTAGACACAGGATGCAACTAGACTTTCATTAGAGCCGTTTCAGTGTAATGAAACACTAACTTCTTACTAAAACTTTTCAAATAAAAGGTGCAACTAATGACATGAATGGCAATTTCAAGGATTTTAGAAATACAAAAGAGGTTGGCTATAGGTTCATAATTTGGTAAAACTACAATAAATTTTGATATTGATTTTGAGGTTAAATTGTAGGAACAGTAAAGTCTGCAGTGCATATCCTCTTAACGAGTAATGAGATTTAAAACAAAACATTGATTTGGGGTAATTATTCTTAAAAAAGCGTATTGTTGTGATTTGGTCTTTGGATAATTGGGTTAGTTCAGAGAAGAAGTTAAAAAACAAACATGTCCTGATGAACCCCTCGAATACCAGCCTCAACATTCTGATGACAATGTTTCTCTATGCTGTTTTTTAACAAACCCACTCAGGTTTCTGTACTCTGTCATGGAGTTGATGATGTTTGCATATTTAAATGTGCTGTTTTTTCAGTCACACATTTGTTAAATTAAAATATGTGTGCTGTTTCACTGACAGTTTCTAGGTTTTAACAAGTCTTGCCAGGGACTGAGCAGAATAAAATGCTTTTTCACTGCCATAGTCTAAACGGTGCCACAGCTGCAGAATGTGATAGAACAGAAAAGAACCTTCTTTCTTCTATTAAATACTATTTTTTGCCCCCTGCATGCTCCATACCACTGTTTACCTAACTGTTACTCTGTGTTGTGGGAGGACACAGCTCTTTCTGAAGGTGCTGTATTGTTGGAATAAAGATGAAAACCTCCATTTCTAAATGACTGTTGCCCTAACAAGTCATCTAAATTAAATGGCAAGGTTGCTCTCCCCATGTGGTTTGAGCACAAATAAAGGGTTTTATGTAAGATCAAGGTTTATATAAAAAAGAGAACTGTAAATTTCAGGATTGAAATAAACATGCAGTTAGTGTTGTAGAATGGTTAAGGTTAAAAAAAACAGACTTTCAATTTGAAATAAGTTTGCTGTTACAAAATCATGACATAACTTTGAAAGGTTATGTTTATACTTAAAATCTTTTTGACCCATGCCCCCCATGATGCTTCCTCCATGTAGACTTTGTGTTTCTGTAGCTACAGACTTTATTTTAAATGACGAAGTTGCATTAAAACATTCTTCACACCCACCTTCTTTTCCATCCACCACACAGCTCAATAAGATGGGCTTCCTTTTTCTTCATTAGCAGTGGTGAATCAGGGAAGAGGTTTATTTATTTTTATATATATATATATATATATATTTATATATATAAACACACACTGATTGCCTGTATTGCTGGGATATGCTTCAGCACTGCAGCCCACTGCGACCCTGCATCAGAATAAGCAGGTACACTGGATGGATGGAAAACAGAAATGCTGTCATGAAGGAAGTCCGGATGGCTTCCCAAATCCTTTTGGATTGACTATAAAATATTAACTTAAAATAACACTACATAAGTGGTATAGAAAAGCATGAAAAACGTTAGTTTTTATGATTGTTATAAACAAAACTTTTATCTTCAAAGTGAAATTTAGTGCAGGTAAATTTGATCAGGTTGTGTTGTAATTAAGGATTATTCTTTCCATGTTCTGCCTTATTTATTACTGTAAATTAATTTGTCTTCAGTCAGGACATATCTGCTCTTGTGATTTGTACCAAATAAAGAAATAGCTGGGTGACACGCTCACCATTAGACAAATTGTGTAATTTTTACATGCTATAAATGATTGCTCAAAAAATTCCCTCAAAGTATACATTGCATTCAGTTTGAATAGTTTCACATTGCCAAAAATTGCCTCTCTAAGTAGAAGTGACATTCAGGCTTAAGCTGAGGTCTCATCTGTGTTGTAAGCCCGTCATTAAGTAACCTGGCATGGCGCTCAGAGGAATAATCTTCTCAGGCTCAAGTGAACACTGCCCACTCTGCTCTTTAATTTGAAAACAAATGTGCTGTGTATTGAAGTTATTGTCCCTTGTATTCTATCTAAGTGCTGGGACTCATCTCTGTGGATACATCATCTCTGATTAACTCATAAAGATTAAAGAACAGATGTCAGGTGGACATGAAGCATGGCGACCCTGTTTTTTTAAGATTGGATTTCTGTTTTTCCCTCTTCAGTCAGTCCCTGTTACTTTGAACCTTTTGTCTAATCGAGTACAAAAGGGAAAGGAAGAGATTGAAGTGCAGATTGAATTGCATCCCAAGGTCATTTTAGCACTAAAGAGATACACGACTGCAACAGAACTGTTGCCTGTGGGTGCTGCAGCCTGCCACTCTATAAATTTAAGTCTATTGTATGTGTTATTTTTTTTTTTTTTTCAATATCTAATGACTTTAGCAGATTCTACCTTTCAAGTATCATTCAGCTGTTTGTCCAAACTGTCAGAATGAAACAAGATGAACTTTTGTTAGGTACGCTTTCATAAGTTTTAACTTTAACCTAAAGATCAACTTTAAGTTGTTTTTACATGCATTTCTATAAATAAAAGTCAACTTTGTTTTATGTCCTCTGACAATTAAAACATTTTCTTTTTCTTTTGCTTGTTTTGTTCCTTTTTTGCCAGTCTGAACCACCAAAACTTGTTTAGCATGTTTTTCACCAGACCAATTATGATATTCAAGTTCTCATGTACAATTGGATGACTTAAAAACTTTGGAGAACAATTGCTGATTCATGCCATAGCTTCTTAAATGCATTATGTATTTATAAATAAAATGTAAAATGAAGTCATGCTTTACATCACTACATTATGGCCATATTTTATCTTTTTATGAAGCCAAATCTCACCAGAAACATTTACCCAACTGTTGTTCATCAACATAATCTCATGCTTATATAAATATAACAACACTTTCAGCGCTTTTCACATTACTTACATGTATTTTCAGATTAAGAACATTTTATTTATCCCCAAGAGTAATTCAGTTTGCAGACCTGAGTCACAGCAAAGGCTCGGACAGAATCCTTGCATTACATGTTACACAGCCATAGAGTGCAGCCGTTTCATTATCACTTACAAAGTGCAACAGCAGAAATAAATGGATGGAAGAAAATGGATAGATGGATGGCATATCTATTTGTTTCCCTGCTGGGAGCAAGATAGCGCCTCCCAGAGGGCATCTAGGCATACCTCGCTTTAATGATTTGAGTGAGCAATAATGCTGTTTGCTTTCTGGAGCACCTGCCTGCTCCACAGAGAGTAAATCTGCGATCTGCATACCCATGATCCTGGCACAAGTATTAATGCTGGACAAGCTGTTTTTGTCCCTCACTGACAACCCATAAAACCACAGCGTAAAAGAAAAAGTTAAACGACTATCAATAAAAGAACGATAAAAGACATAAAATGGATTTAGATACATTAAAATAATTCAACTTGCGCAGTAGGCAGATGCGATCTTGGCCTTTTGTTGCAATAGCCTCAGCATTTTTATCAAATTTCAGATTGGAATCCAGTATTGTGCCCAAGTATCTTCACATGTCCACAGTTTCTAACTTTTCTTTGTTAATGACGCTGACGTCATGCATTGAAAGTCAGTTATGATTTCTTCAGACGGAGCTCTGCCATGCCCTGATGTCGGACCTTGAAGAAGAGACAACAGAACACTGTCATCTGAGAATTTGACCTGATAACTGCCCTCATAGCTAGCTCTGCAGGTGTCCGTGTACATGATGTACAGCAGAGGCGAGAACACAGCCCTAGGGAGAATCGGTGCTAGCACAGTCGGACATATGGCCATTCACTAAAACCTGCTGAACTCTGAGCAGATTTTGAAGTTTGTTAACTGACAGAGAGGTTAAAATAAGATACTATACATTCAGACAAAATATGAGGTTGCTTTTTATTAAACGTAGAAGAGAAATCAGAAAAAAGAATTCTGACATGACATGAGACCCAGGTTTTTCTAGATGTTCATAAATTTTGTCCACAATCCTGGACCCATCCAGTCCCTTTCCTGCCTGGTATACAAACTGCAATGGATCAAACTTGTCTTCAATAAGGCCAAGGATAAATTATTTAAAGACTTTTTCAAAGTTTTTCATTACAAGAGATGTGAGAGCTATAAGACTGAATTCATTCGGTTCTTTGGCTGTTTAGATTTAGGTAAGGGAATAATGTTGGAGGTTTTCCACAATTTTAGAATATATCCAATGTTCAGGCGAAGTGAAACAGTACTGTGAATGCCCCACTGAGCTGCTCAGCACAGTGGCGCAATGTTCTCCCACAGATTAAATCAGAGCCAGCAGCAGATTTTCTGCTTTCGGTGGGGCACTTTAAAAATGTAAAATGACCTACCAAATGGTTTAATGACAGACCTGGGTGTCATCCTCATGTTAATATCACACAACATCATTAAATATTCAATTATTCTTCCTTGTTATAAGAACAGGCTGTGCACATTTTGAGTTGTAATGGCTGTTGTCTTAATGCTGTACAATATTTGCATGATGCCTAAGTAGGTTTACATGTTGGGGAGCCATAACCATTTAGGACTTAGTAACTGTCTAACTATTACTTTTTCTCATATGGACCTTGGTCATTAATACTAACCCAAGACAATCTACTCCTAATTTGCAAGAGACACTGCAGTAAAAATAAGGAATCAGAACTGGACATGACTAGAAAAGTTCATTTACTCTAGAAATAATAATGCTAGACTAATATTGAACCAGTATAAACATGACCAGTGTCCCTGCTGGCTGTTTAGCACCTTGCACCATCCCCAGCATCTTCAATCGGCCAGTTTGTGCCCAAACACACTCATATGAGATCTGTGGATGTGATCTCATGATGATGTCAGAGGTTAGTTTCAATCAATCAAAATGTGACCAAGTCTATAAAGAAATGTACTTTACAGCCTTTACAGTAAAAATAAATCATTTTTTGTAGTGACCAGTTTTTTTTTTTTTTTTTTTTTTTTTTTGTTGTTGTTTTAATGGTTTTAATGGTTTTATTGAACAATTTTACTGTGTTAAGAAAACGTTTTGCTCACACTGTTTTTAAATCTCTTGAAATGTTTTTACCACCTCCAGTAAACTCACAATCAACTGCTGACACTGAACCTACAAAATATTGCAGATGCTTTGACTTTGTATCAGGACTTCAAGACTTTTTAGCTTGATTAAACCTTTTGAGAGACTATTATTGTTTTTGTTTTTTTCACTGTTAATTAAATGACCTGATACAATCTGAGTGAAAACTTCTGTTTTCAAAGCAGTTTTAACAGTAATATAGCAATGACAAGCTTTACTAAGTGATTTATATATTGACCTTTTGTACTCATGAACTAAATTTATGTTGTTTACTAAAAGAAATATGGATGGGTGGCTGGCAGGGTGAGGTTTGATTGGGGTTTTATTCAGAACATGTGTTTTTATTTCCATCAAGTTAATATGGGTTCTTTCGATTTTCCTTATTTGGAGGCTTCAAGCATTTCGAGACGTACATAATTTTACATGGAAAATCAACAGGCTAGACAAAAGTTAAATGTTTGTATGATTCATAATTGCTCACATTCACTAATGAGCACTCAGCAGTAAGTAGCTTGTTGAGTCAGGGGAATGGATGTACTGTTGAAGAGAAAAAAGGTTCATTGATCAAAGATACGCATTACTTCGAATATTAACATGTTTCTTTTTCAGTAAAACTCAGATTATGATATAACTTCTGACTGTAAAGAATCAGTCACATTGATTATTTAGGATAAATGAACAAAAACAACATGTGCATAATAGTTATGAACAAAGTGTATTGTGTTAATGATTCTTTGCTGGTTTTTGTATTTAAGAAAAAAACAAAAATTTTAGCATGAACGGATGTCAAAACAACACATTTGTAAATACAGTTTGAGAAAATAGTGAAGCGACAAACTCGTTGTTTTGGAAGTCAAGATTCAAAAACAAAACCTCACTCGTGGGAAAAATACTTCTTGTTATTTTTATTATTTCAAATGACCTACTCTAGACTATAGCCACTCATAACCTGTTCCTTTTTGAAATGCTATTCTTAAGTCTTCGAGATCTGTCCATCGTCATCTTGATTGAGAGGCGACCACATTCCACAGTGCTGCTGCTCCAATCATTACCAAGACAGGAGGTATAACACAACCTGTTTGTTTTCTTTCACTGGCTCCTAGCTACTTCTCTTATTGATTTCAAAATATGACTGACCATATTCTCAAATCAATATCAGGGAGCAAGACCATTTAAAGCCTTTAAAGGCTTAAATGACCTTGCTCCATAATACATCTTAGACTCATTGTCCTGTAATGTCCCATTTCACACCTGGCTCCTACCATCGGCTATCCCTACAATTTGTGCATTCATGCCAAAAACTACAGTGGCCAGATTCATTTCATTCATGGGTTGTGCAAAGTTATATGGTTAACTGTCCCTGTAAATGGAGGTTGTGTTTGTTTTGTTTTCCAGATAGAAACTCTCAATGGAGTGTTAAAAATTTCAATAAACACATTTTTTGTACATAACAAGCAGGCTTTTTCTGAATAAAGAGAAGTCCTTTAATAATAATTTCAAAATAATCCCTTCATCTGTAGCTGGTAATGGAGCAGAACAGCTGATTGTTCAGGGGCACACGTTTTTTCTGGATGAGGAAACTTTATCAGAAATCATCTGGTCCTATGTTATCTATCTATAGGATATCTATCTATCTATCTATCTATCTATCTATCTATCTATCTATCTATCTATCTATCTATCTATCTATCATCTATCTATCTATCTATCTATCTATCTATCTATCTATCTATCTATCTATCTATCTATCCATCCATCCATCCATCCATCCATCCATCAGATAGATAGATGGATAGATGGATAGATAGATAGAGGATCCATAGGAGTGAAATGGTTTTTCAGATTCTCGAAAGGACAAAAATACACTTCCGACACCAACAAAAGAAAAGGCAAATATTTTGAACATAAAAATGATTCAGCTTGGACCAATATATCTCTGAAATGTAGGCATTAAATATTTAAAAGTCCATCTTATGAAAATATCTACAGACTTTGACAATGAGACAAAATGTAATATTTAACCCATAGGAAGCTTTTCTGATATCTAATATGTTCCTACGTGAAAAAAACAAACAGTAAATGAAAAAAATATATACCTGCACATATGTTAAAACCAGTAATAAAACTATATTCAGACTATAAGTAGACTTATCAGAATAATATTTTGCCTGGCCTTAGTTTGTTTTCCAGTTCACTGTTGAGTTAATTCAGACAAGGTCAAGGAGCTCCAGAGATTTGTGCTGTGTAGTTGAGGCATGGACCACTTCATCCACCAAGATTTCCTGTTTGGTGAAGTGCTGATTGGAGTGGAACTAAAGTAGCTTCGGTCCAGACTTCAATAAATTCCCCACCTGCAGCCTAGCAATAACTTCATACTTGTTCGGGGGAGGGCAGATGAGGATGATAACCTCTGTTATCATGGCAACAGTCAACTGATAGCAGAGGGTATCTGGAACATGTTGGTCCACATTTTGGAGCAGGATTTTATTTTTAAACATATGTTGACAGAATATATGCTGTATTTATTATTCTTTTGTAATTTATTAAAACAAATTATGCCTGAAGATGATTACAGACCCCAGAATTTATCACGCATGCTTTCATGTATTGCCCCTAATCACAATTCTAGAGCTTTCTTTAATTTTATGTCTGTGTATTTAATCTATAATAAAGTGACAATGTCAAGGATGAAAACACATGTATATTTTGATTAACTCAAAGTGGCTGGAATATAAAATATGTGCTAATAGGTTTGTGCTCACACAAAGCTGTGGCCAACTAAATTTATTTTCCAGTACTAATCAACATAATGTACAGTTTCTCACATTCAGCACCAATAAAAATTCTTAACATATATGGATTCCATTTGAACAATGTACTATATACTGCATACTCTACAGTTCATGCTGCGGGGGCTGGCTTGCTTATTTATTTATTTATTTATTTACTGACTTACTGACATACTCACTCACTCACTCACTTACTTACTTACTTACTGATTTACTTACTTTCCCAGTGTTTTCACATTGTGTTATGCGTTATATAAAAATATCAACATTTATTGGAATACATTAAATTAGTGTTTAAAATGTGTGTTCACAGGAATAGTTGTAGTACTGTGCATGTTTGTGTGTGTGTGTGTGTGTGTGTGTGTGTGAATTCTGTTAAACAATATGAATCCTCATGGACAGGCAATGTTAGTGTGTGTGCATCTTGAGGCCAACTAAGCTTTAGAAAGTTTGCAACAATGCCAATAAAATGTTTGAGGTTTGTGCTCAATCTATAAATGAAAGCAATAAAACTAAAGGAACAATCTCACAAATGGCCAAACATAATTAGGTCAAGGAAGGAGGAAAACATATCAAAGCCCCACACTAGAATATAATAATAATATGAAGAAGAAGAAGAAGAATATAAAATGTGTCCAGAACACTGTACACGAGTTAAAGATGCTACTGCTACTAAATGTTGACATCATGTTGTTTTTTGTGTTTAATATAGCAATTTTAGAAAGTTTCAAATGAGTGATAATCTTGATTTTTGAGTGACAACATGCTAAGTGAATGGAACATATGGAGCAAAGGACGAAACTTCTGCTCAACAAGGCATGTCCCGCTGAGGTACAAAACTAATTACTCAATAATAACAGTTCAGGATGGGGTCTGCAGATTTGCATACTCATGCATTGGAGAGGTAATTTAATAGATGGGAAATTAAGGTCAAACAAGGTTCATTTTTAATATATTGTAGTCCGTCTTGATGTAATAACTGGCAGGTGCAGTAAACTGCAATGCAAAGCAGCTGAATATTGTTCATATTAACCAGATTACCAGTTTGAGCCATTTATGAATTGTTACATTTTTGAAGAAAATATTGTGCACCAATTTGTTTTGTCCCTTCAACACAAGTTTAGCTTCATTTGTGTCTTGGATGTAATGACTCCTTTGAACCCTCAAAGGGTTGAACTGACATGTCATTTAATCATTAGCATAAAAACCAAGACCCTAGGGACGGCAGCATTATAGATCAGATAGCAGATAAATCTAATGAGGACCTTTATTTGGTGGCACTGAGCAAAAGCATGAGTGATAAATGCTGCTGTCGGTAGTAATCTCTTCTCATAAACACTGTGGTGAGCTAAACTAATTGTTGCAGCAGGCAACGTTTAAAAGAAAGCTAAAATTACAAAAGAGGGCTCATTATGGAGGCACACTGGACCTGTTTACCGCGAGGAAGATAAATTAAATTATTAAGACAAAACACTGTGTGTCAGAAAGAGACTTAAATAGGCAGCTGTTTGTAACTGGCCTGAGTCTCTGCAACATGTATACATAAAGACGTGTTTTAACTTAGAATAGCCTAACTTAAAACCTGTTTTAAACTTTAATTATAAAATTTGAAATAAAGTATTAATCACTAAAGTACAATTTGGGAAGGGAATAGATAAGAATTTAGCAATACCAATTCCATTATTAATATCACTTATTGATTTAATTCCTTATCAATTCCCTAACCGATTTTCATTGAGTTAGGGAATAAAATATAGTACAAATTAATGTGGTTGTAATAACTAACATGAAGTATGCAACAATTATTATTTTATTTTTTTTATTCCAGTTGAACAAAATTAAATCTGGCTTAACTTAAAAAAAATAAAAATTCCTCTCTGATATCAGATTGCTCTTTTCAACTTCATATCAAGCAGTGATCAACTGGTTTGTTAAACTCTCTCTGCTTGGTGGATTATATTTTGAGCTGAGAGTCTTTGTCATCTCACTACAGAAAATGTCCACTGGGTAAATAAAACAGGGCTGCAATGGTTAAAATAATATTTTGACAATTCCAGTTTTTAGTTAAGCCATGCCAGACAACATGCAGCAAATTATCCCAATAAATTCACCAACTTCTGCCGTAACAAAAGGGTGCAAACCTTTCATGACAAATCCAGTAACTGCTTGGTGACATTCATTTATTTTCACCTCTATTATTTTACTAAAGGCGTGTGAGAACCTGTCTCTGAACCAACTTTACTACTCTTTAACTAAATGTTAATATGAAATCGATATTATTCATACAGTGTGGCTCAATTATTAAAACTAACAGGACCTGGAGGAGATTTACCTGTGACCTTTAAGACATAAGATGTTGTGCTTTACATTCCCGCTCATGTTCACCTTGATCGCTAAGCGGTGAAGCTCAAAAACTTTAACTTTACTTTACTTTAGTGCAAAGTAATTGCATGGTGTGTGGTAAAATGTTTCAGCATGTTGAAGTTATTTACCCCATTTGTTGTGATCAACGATTGGCAAGTGTTGCAACTTGCCCTATATGTCTTTTTTTTTTTTTTTTTGGTAAAATAAAAGCATACTTTGGAGCACTTCTGCCATGACGCCATCTTGGCTATGTTCTGAGCCATAATACAGAGTAGGTACATGACGTCATCACGCAGTTGCATCAGACACTAGTGGAACTGATAAGTTTAATCATTAGGTAAGCAGATTAACAATTTTAAGGAACTGAAGTACTGGTTGTCGATTCCCATCCCTAAGTACAGTATAACTTAAAAAAAAAAAAAAAAAAAAAAAAAAAAACTTTAAAAGTTCCCCTTGGGTGCCGAAACATGGTAACCCACTGCTATCTAGTAAGGCTGGCCAATACCACAAATTTTGGTGTCAATCTAATACCAAGTAAATCCAGGGCAAGTTTCGCCGATACCATTGGCACATACCAGTGTGTGAATGGGTGAATGTGATGTATGATGTAAAGCGCTTTGGGTATCATTCCAGGTACAGTAAAGCACTATATAAAAACGGACCATTTACCATTTACCTTTATCAATACCAATACTTTTTTTTTTTTTTTTTTAACCTGTCTTGTCCAGCATCGTTGCAAACAGAATGATTGTCTGGCTGCTGTCTGGTGCTGGGCAATTTTACTCTATCAAGCAGGGATTTATACTACATGTATAAAGTCCCTCTTGATGAAAAACTTTATTAAATCAGACTCTTAATGCTGGACTCGACCGGAGGGGACAGAGAGAGAGAGAGAGAGAAAAGAAAGTAGAGAGAAGAGGGAGGGGAGAGAGAGGGACAGAAAGGGTGTGGGGAGTGCGGGTGGGGACTTGAAACATCATACAGAAGACCATGTAATCCATACTACTTACAACATATATAGCTAAGATCATCCTAGCCAGTAGGTCATTACACAACTAGTTGATAATAGTAACAATAATAATAATAAGAGTAAGAGTAATAATAATAGTAAGAACAGAAATCATTAAAAAAAAGAAACAAAATATGATAATAGATATAAGTGAAACTGCTGTATTCAAGAACACGCGCAGAGAAACCTGTGTGGATGTGTTGGAGAACTCGGCCACACGGCGACGCAAAGACTGTGTGGAGACGTTCAGGAAGGAGTGACCATGCAGAGTGATCATGCAGATGCCACCTCACTTGAACAGAGGCCAGAGTCAGGCCAGCGGTCCCGAGACCCAGGCCACCAGCCCCCCCGCAGGCAACAGATCCCGACCGGTCCACAGAGACGACCACTCGCCCGCCCAGGAAGGCAGCAGCAGGAGACCCCAGCAGGAGCCGCCCCGCGGACACAGGGCACCGGCCCCGGCGGGCCGAGGCCAGCAGTCCCCGACCCCCCCGGGCACCGGCCGCCCGGGACAGACGGGGCAGAGGGCCCGGGCCCAGGAGCGCAGGGACACCCCCCCCCCCCCCCCCCCCCCCCCACACAGGCCGAGGGCCAGCACGCCACCCGGGGGGGACCCGGCCCGCCCAGACGGCCACCACCAGAGGCCAGCCCCACACCCCAGCGCCCAGCCGCACACCCCGAGAACCAGTCCTGCCCCCCCCCAGACCAACACACACACACACACAAACACACACACTCTCCTTCCACTCCTCCATTTATCCTCCCACGCATACACCATTCAACCCTCACATACTCTGTCCTCCCACACACACACACCATCCTTCCACCATCCATCCTTCCACACACACACCATCCTTCCTCCCACACACTCACCATCCTTCCACCATACACTCTCCCACACCTATCCCATCCTCCCACACACACATCATCCCTCCACCACTCATCCTCCCACACATACACCATCCTCCCTCTCACACACCATTCATCCACCTTCACACCTCCCATACACACACACACACACCTTCCTTCCACTACCCATCCTCCCACACATACATCATTCTCCTACACCAAACATCCACCTTCACGTACCCCATCCTCCCACACACACACACCACCCCTCCATCACCCACTCTCCCAAACATACACCACTCCCCCACACACACACCATCCTCCCTCCCATACACCATCCATCCTCCCGCACACACACCATCCTTCCACCATCCATCCTCCCACACACTCCCCCATCCCTGCACCATACATTCTCCCACACATACCCCATCCTCCCACACATACATCATCCCTCCACCATTCATCCTCCCACACCCACACCACCCCCCCTCCCACACACCACGCATCCACCTCCACACACCCCACCCTCCCACACACCATCCCTCCACCACCCATCCCCCCACACCCACACCACTCTCCCACCCACACACCACCCCCCCCCCCCAACACACACACACACACACAAACACCATCCCCCCACCACCATCCTCCCGCCACCCCACGCCACGGGGGGACAGCCCCAGCCAGGAGGCGAGGAGACACGAGCCAGGCCCCCAACCCCCCACCCCCCCCCCCCCCCCCCCCCCCCCCCAAAACAGCACCTTCCCCCCAGGGCGAGCAGCCAAAACCCCCCGGGACAGCCCGCCTACGCCCCGGGCCAACGCGACAGGCCACCTGGCCCGCCCCGCCCCCGGGCCATCCATGGAGACAATACCAATACTTTTTGCTTAAAACTTCACAGTCATTTAAGGAGTTTGCCTTTAATTATCTATTACTATTTTTATCATATTCAAGCAGTATAAAGATCATTGCCAAATAAAACATTGTTTATAAATGGCAGAATCAAACAAATGTAATTTAAGCTTCTTTGTGTTTGTAAATAAGTTAAAATAACATCAACAACGTAACAAAATAATAAAATAATTCTGATATTCCCCTTCATCACAAACAATTTTTGGGGGGAAAATAAAGTCAACAGTGCAAATTGTAAAAAAAAAAAAAAAAAAAAAAAGTAAAACTTCCTATTGGTTGGCTCTCATTCCCAGTCTTTGGCTTTTTGCCCTCAAAGCACTTTGCAGTAAAATTATAGATCTCATTATGCTGGTGGTGATCAATACCAATACATTATCAATATTTGGATCGATCTGTCCAGCCCTATTCTCTAGTACATCTACAGATGGGTCAAAAGCAGAGATTCATTTCCAAATCAGAATAAAGTAACAGTTATTAAGAAAATTATTTAATTTTGCAATGCAAAATGGTCCCTGAGGCATGCAGGAAAGATTATGGCTGACCCCTCCCACCCCTGCCACAAACTCTTCCAGATGCTCCCCTCTGACAAGAGGCTGAGGTCCATCAGGACCAAAACTTCACGCCATAAAAACAGTTTCTTCCCTACTGCGATCGGCCTCATCAACATGACCCAGGACCCCCTGATGACTCTGATACTGGTTCAACCATAACCTAACCTACTGGGTAAACCAGCCTTCTAATGACATTTCAAAGGTGTGTAATTATCCGTCATGACACCCTTGTCTGTTTTGACACATGAGATATAATACAGTCCAAAGTTATCCAGTTTTATAGAAGATGCTCAGGTAAAGTTCACTTTGATATTGTTCTTTACACTTAAGAATATTTATTTTCTGCTTTAAATTAAAACAAGCCACTTCTGTAAATGTGACATCTGTTTGACAACTTTGAATAAATATAATTAATGTAAGACAAATGACTTATGCATATTTGTGTTACTTGATAGCACAAGGGGAAAAAAAAGTTTAATTTCAGACATGACGTCACTATGTCCCACAGAAATAAAAATGAATGTATGAAAATTTCTACTTTAGTAAACAGACTTTAGTAAATGTAAATCTTTAGTAATATATCATACAGTAGATGGTGCAGTTATGTTTGACCTCACAAAGCTGTGGCTGCTTTTAGATATTTAGGATCTGTTCCAATCAGAACTGTACTGAATAAAAATATAAACATAACACATTTGATTTTGCTCCAATTTCTCGTGAGCTGAACTCAGACTTTTTAGAAAACCAGTCAGTATCTGATGTGACCATGATTTGCCTCATGTAGTCCAACACATTGGGTTGATCAGGTTGTTGATTGTGGCCTGTGGTAGATAAGTTTCCTTGAAAACACCTACCTGAGACACAAAGAAGGAGCACTAAGATGTGCACTCTCAGGTTATGTTTTGATTTAAATTTAAATTTGTTGTGTGTTTATTTATTTAATATATTTTCCGAACAATGATCTGTAATGTTTCTTTGAGCATCGTGGGAAGGATTGTGTGTTTGTTATGTGCTGTAAGCTGCCCAAGCAGAAACCACATAATTAAATTGCTTTTTGGGGTTGTTAAAGTAACTTGATAGTAGTGATAGTAACTTGAACAAAACATCATGCTGAGTTTGACTTTCATCCTCCATCCTGTCACATCACATTCAGGTCTTGTAGAGCAAATGAAAACGTCCTACAAGACATTTCATGAAGGTACATGAGGGGAAGCAACTTGCTGCTTTCTGTGATGAATCCTGCATTGATAAAAATTTTAAATGCTGGACTCTCAGCAGTGTTTGGAGCAGCTGTGGCTCAGGGTAAGATCTGTTGTCTGTCACCTGGAAGGTTGGTGGGTAGATCCCAGCTGCCCCAGACTACACAGAAAAATATTTGGGCAAGATACTGAACCCCAAATTGCCTCTGATGTGCTTTTTGGTGCATGTTGTTAACGCCTCATAGGCAACTCAAAGACAGTGCCATATGAGTGTGTCCATGAATGCATGAATGTGACTTGCAGTGTTAAAGCACTTTGAGTGGTCAAAATGACTGGAAAAGTGTTATATAAGTACCATCCATTTAGCATGTATGAGTGTGCTTGTATTCTATGTGAAGTGAAGCTACCATAATTATCAAATATTATTGATAGACCGACAGATCAGTGCAATGTCTTTGGTGATGTGGACTCTGCATCGGTCTGTCGTGTTGAAGAAGGAGTTGAGACAAAAGGCAAAGCGGCTGATTTACTGGTTGATCGATGTTCCTCCCCTCACCTATGAGGTGTGGATAGTGACTGAAAGAATGACGTTGGGAATACAAATGGCCGAAATGAGTTTTCTCCGCAGCATGGCCGGACTGTCCCATAGACATAGGGTGAGAAGCTCTGTGATCTGGGAGGGGCTCAGAGTAAAGTCGCTGCTCCTCCACATTGAGAGGAGCCAGATGGGGTGGCTCAGGCATGTGGTCAGGATGCCTCCCTGGTGAAGTGTTCTGGGCATGTCCCACTGGGAGGAGACCCCCAGGAAGAGTCAGGACATGCTGGAGGGACTACATGTCGTGAATAAGCTGGTGAACGTGGCTGGAGAGAGGGAGTCCGGGCTTCCCTGCTTGGGCAGCTGCCCCTGTGACCCAAACCCATATAAGCGGTAGAAAATGGATGGATGGATGGATGGATAGATGGATGGATGTTTATGTTAATTGGAAGCCAAAGACCACAAGTGAATAGACACAAAGCTTCCACCTTGTGGATGCTTAACCTTTTTAAGAAAAGTAAGATGATGATGATGACGAAGACTACACTATTGGAAACGAAGAAAATTATGATCTTGTAGGAGGGTTTTAAGAAATATTCAGAGCACTTTTTTGAATATTTATATCTATGCGCTCTACCTCCATCTGTGCATTAAAGGGTGAAGTATTCTTGAGAATCCAAATTTTGTGTGCACAGTTCCCCACCTCTGATTGTTATCACAATCTGACCGCACATCCATGTTTCAAAACACCATGATCATAGGGAATTGAGCTTCGTCTGGCAGCTGTTTCTGTACCTCTTTCCTGAAGAGAAACTACAGGATTTATGTGTCTTTATACTGCAATAAATCCTAAAAGTTGCTAAAGTTTTATCAACATTATTGAGGTTGAAATTATATGAAAATCTGTCAATGATTTCAGACAAGTTGATTATCCTGTGGAGGTACTGCATAGCTATCTTATCTGCCTTTTCATTATAAAATTTTTTTTCTTTTCTTTTTTTTAATGAGTTTGGGTCCAGTGCCTTAATCAAAGAAGATGGTGAATGAAAGAGTGGAAAAGTTCAGTGTAGCAACACTTCCTCTGCACCTGCAGGAACCTTCCAGTGATAATGAAGGTACTGGCAAAAAAAAGGTAATTGCTATCTTAGCTACAGCTACTGGCTTGCATTTTATCTCGTCTGCTTGATATTAGGTGATCTTTAACACTGCATATCCATTATGTGTCATGCTCTGGGAAAAGAAAAAAATGAACAAAAATTGTAGAGTATGATGCGAAATTGTTGCAATTTTAAACCTTTCACTGAAAGGAAGTTTACATTTATCATGAGCTTAAAAAATAAGTTGCAGAAAAAAAAGTTCTTAGCATTTCAAAAGTTAGACTTGTACACTGTGGTACATATTGGGATTTTGAAAAATATGTCTGCTTCAAATGTTGATGACAAAATAAACTGCCCTACACTAGCTTTATGGCTTGAAGGCCATCACAAGACCTGACACTTATTTTTGTAAAAGCACATTGTACACAATAAAAGGACCAGCCGAGTGTTATGAACTAATCCACAATTTTAGAAATGAATTAAATACATCCAGTCTGTTAATCTGTCTCTTGGAATGAAATTAAATCCTGTAAAAAATATCATAGACACTAAAAATCAACATTAAGCAGATGATGAACCCATTCACCGAGCAATCTATTAGAAATGAGTTGTCAGCTTTGTTTTAGTAGTCAAGACTTACAGATGTGGAAGACTTTATTTTGCTGCAGGTCTTTTTGACAAGGTAGATTTTTTGACACTGATAGAAAATGTGATAATATTAGATGATCACACATTTCTGGTGTGATGATGTTATTTAACTGCACATCAACCCATGCAGCACAGGCAAGATCAGCTGAGTGAGTAAACAAAGAAGCATGTCAGAGCAAACCAAAAAATGAAGTTAATTTTTGTTTTGCTGTTATATACTATTTTGTTACACATTCTGAAAGACACCTAAATTTCTACGGCCTCTTCAAATACCGGAAGTTACCCTTTGCTAATGCTGCTTAATGTTGCCAACTTAGCAACTCACTATATTTATGGAGTATTCAGAGTCTTGTAGCGACTCTTAAAAAAACAAATAGTGACAGATTTAGCAGCTTTTTCAGGTGGTATTGTAGGCTTAAGGAGACTGGCGTGAAAGTGCAAATTGTTTTTATTTTTGTCAATAAGCAGCATCGTTGCTGTTAGCACTTCCCACATCCCAAAAAACTCACAGGAGGCCTGTATGCTCTAGCTGGGAAACCACTGTGTCTCGATGAGCAGTCATTTAACAGTCAATTTTTTTTAATGTTTTGTTTAAATAAAACTCAAAAACATTAATAGTTATAATAAATACTTTAAGAAGGAATTCAGTGTGGCTGGGATTTATATTGAATTTTGCTGCCTTAAATGCTCAGAAGTGAAACAAATGGCATGTTTTGTATCATATTGGTCATACATATATATATATATATATATATATATATATATATATATACATATATCCACACATACATACACAACTAAATATACATACATAACTAGTTTGTGTAATTACTTGCATTAAAATTTTTAACGCATTTAACATGCAAAATCCATCAATTATGACGGTGAGGAGGTGATCTGCTGGAACAAGATCAGCTGGCGGATGGATTTGAGAGCGTCACACCCATGTGGAATGAGGGTGTTTTAACACTTATACTTTTTACTGGTGAGAGGGTTCAACATTCTCACTTTTCCCACATCTTTAAAAACTTTTCACGTACTTTTACACAAACGTCACTGTTCCAGTCGATTCTGTCTGCCCAGCCTCCTCTTCTCCTCCTCCCTCTACTGTTGTTCCGAATGTCAGTGATCGGCTTTTCTGTTGCTAGTACTGTCTGTCTTGTTGTGCTTGTTTATTGTTAGCTAAAAGAAGGAAATTAGTGGTCCATTGTTCACCATGGCGCATATTTACCCAAAAGTATCATTTTTGGATGCATTAACATCTGTAACATTAATCAGTCTCATGCTAATTAGACCCATGTTATTTTCGCTGAAGCTGAATAATGAAAAATGTTGATAACAGCCTAATTTAGTTAAGTATGGTTTGCCTGTATTTCCTAATACCTTTCTGTATTACTGAGGTTTTGGTAATGACACAGCTGTAAAAGCTACTAGCAATGAGACAGACATACACACATCTATGAAGATAAAGTAGGTTCATTCCATTGGTGCTGCGCAAATGTTGGAGACAAAGGTCTGATTGTTTAGGGGCCATGAATGTGGTGAGAGAAATTATGAACAGCTTCTGAGATATAAATCAAAGCAGTACCTTTCACTAACAAAGTAGTTTACATGTGGTAGAAAGGATTTATTTTTTAGCTTTGCAGGGACAGGTGTAGAAAAGGTTTAATGGGGGGCCAGGCAGGCACAAATTAGATATTTAAGGTCTTCATTTTATGTAATATTAAACTGATCATTACAACTAAAGTGATCATCTAATGTAAAAAAACAAAACAAAGAAGACCCTAACTGAGCATTGACTTGCTCTTTCTGATGATACAATACAGAAAAAATGGACACAACTCGCTATTTCATATATTGCAAATAAACTAATTAATCCATATTCAAATTATTTTGATAAGATGTCTCGGCAGTTCTGTGGTTTAAAGATCATGATCTGTGCCATTTCTCTGTTAGAAACAAAGATTTCCTAAATATTCATCATTTTATTGTCTATAATCTAATGTTTTTATTTTTTTTTTCCTTATGCGGCATCACTGAATTTCACACATAAGTGCCAGTATGCAGGGAAATTCATGTCACAATCTTTCATTATTTCCACTCGTACAAATATTTAATTGTAAGACAAATCACAACTGAGAAGTTTGTTTGCTTTCTTTAATTGTTTAATTAATTAGTAATGCAGTGTGACAACAATTAGTTTGTCATCACTGAACTAATGTCATCATCAGCGCTATTAAACTATTTAAGACTAATGGGGTGTAAATGAGCAAGTCACTCTGCATTAGATTTCAGTGAGCTGTGGGACTTTTCTGTTGGAGGAAGCTACCCTGTTTCTCTGTCCTGATGAAATGATTGCTAATATATAGCTCTTATTGTAACCCAGACTGTTCATACTGTTCTTTTTCTTTTACCACAGAGCTTCATTCCTTAAAGTACACACTACTGTACAATGTAAGGCTGGCTGGATAAAATATGTTATATCCCAACTGGATTGAGGAGAAAGTTCAAAACAGTACTCCTCCTGCACTATTTCAGGACATTGAATAGAGGTCACAGGAATTTCACTTGTCATGATTTATGGTAAAGTAGCAGTCTTATTAAAAAAACTCCAATTATATATATATATATATATATATATATATATATATATATATATATATATAAAGTATCTCTTGAAGTCCATTTAGGTTACAGAAGCCTCTAATGACCACATATCTAAATCAGTTGGAAACTGTCCCTAACCGGTGAGGTTCCATGCCCCCACCCCTGTCCTTCCCCCCTGGAGAAACAATTTTTAGTACTTATCATTCTGTACAAATGATATGTAGTCTCCCTCAGTGCCCTGCTTCTGAAAAATGTGTAAAATGTGTCAAAATCACCTTAACCGTTTCATGGTGACCTAAAAAAAAAAAAAAAACTCTTTGGGAAGTTTTCTTTCTTTTTTTTTTGTTCTTATTTTTCCTTTGAAAGGAACATATGTAGGCTTTCAATGAAGAAATATGTTAAAAAATATGTACACACTGCTTATTTGTTCCTGTTATTTACACGTTCATTGTTGGCATTCACTGGGATGAGTAAACTTGCGAAAAAGATTAAAGTCTAGTAAGATGGAAAACTGCACAATGAAAATAAGATAAAATATAACAAAGTGAATGGAAGCAGTTCCACTGTTACCTTGTAGAATAAACATATGCTGCACCTTAATAGAAATTACATACAGAATATTTATTTTTCTTTCTTTTAAAAGGGGAATTGAGAATTACTGTCACTCTTTTTGATGTGCAATGCTTTTATTCCCCCCATTATTACTTCTGTGACATAGAGTAATTAAAGTTTTCATATTGTATACTATAGCTACATCCTGGCTCTGTCTTTCCCCATGTTGTTGGATGCAGGGCAAAATGGGCATATATTTATAAATACTTCCACAGTATAATTAAACATGTGCATATTTTATTGACATTTGCTGCAGTTTCTCTAAAATTGGCCTTCAGCTTGGGTTTTTATGCAAAGTTTTTTTGCTGTGAATTTCACATTCACTACATAATTAAACACTTTGCCTTCTTCAACTGACCTTGAATCCGTTGTTTGAGGTTATCCTCACCACATTCACTCACAAAATTTGGCGCTCGCATGTAGGCAACAGCACTGATTTAGCATTATTTAATTGTAGTCTTATTTACTGCCACTTTTCCATTTTTTTTAATCTAACTTTGACTTAAAATCCAGGTAAAAACTTCCAGTCAGCGTCTTGATTAAACAAAAATAGGAATGCATTTCCATAGCACTGCATGTACGCACATTTTGCAATGTCAGCATGCTGTAGGTCTGATTGCTCTGCTGTAATTGCAAAAGGGGACACAGTTGAAAAAGCACAAGTGTAGTTATAAATCAACAGGTACAGAAATGGTTAAACAAGGACAAAGCGTAATGTTGTAACTTCCTAAAATGTTCTTTATGATGTTTTGGTGTTTCAGTATTATGAGTTATGGTCTGTCTCTTTTTTGGAACTCATTTGAGAAGGCAACATGCCGAACTTATACCCTACCTTTCACTCCAGCTGGAAGATGCTCCAACCACCAGCAACCTTGTAGAGATTTAAGTAACAAAATGGAAAACGGATTAATTAAACATGTTCAGTTTTTCCTCACTGTGCAGTGGAAAATAATCCCTTGCTCCCGAGTTGTAAAAGTCTGTTTATGGAGTTTGGGTCCGTACAATGCTCTTTATTTTCTAAGGTAATTTGGGCACTGAAGGGGATGTTTTTCTGAAAGTGACTCGACATGAAATTATGCAGAGAGAAGGATAACTCATAAACAATTAAATTGGGACTTGAACATGGGTGCCTGCTCGTCCCATTAACCTAGCCAGCACTCCTGGGCCTGCGTGATGTTCATCATATTCAACAAGGTCTTTATTTTTAAGGTTAGTCAATGTAAAGTTAGTATAGAAACTAACTTCTGTAAATGCTTTGCTTTGTGAACTTTGTCATGCAGTGGTGGTGGAATGATGCTGTGTATGTTTAATAATGGTTGCTGTAGCAGTAAGTGATTCTGATGAAAAAATTAAAATACGTATTTATTTTAATGTGAATTTGAAATGGTCAAGTTGATAAAATCTCTTGCTTCAGTGGTTCAGATTATATAAAATCTGAGGCATGTTCGGATAACTGTGACTACTTCAAATGTTTTAACATTTAATAATGTTGGTTGCGCTTAACCTTTCAAAGACAAAAAGAAAAAAAGACTAACTTTTGTTGTGTAATACATGTCATGATCTGTGTGTTTTTGGTTTAGTTTTACTGTCCTATGGGTTCATTTTTTTGTCTCATTTGCTGTTTTACTTTTGTAGATCCTTCCCTGGGGGGTATTCCATGAACGTAGCTAAAGAAAGCCAAGCTATATCGGGAAAGCCTCGCTTGAACTAACACCATCTCTGAATTAACGCACAAGCCGTTCCACTAACACATTTCAGCTACTTGAGGCTAATCCAAGCGAGGCTTACACAGCCTGGCTATGTGGCAGGTTCTGAGGAATGTAGGAAGCCCCGACGAGTGGATGGCAGAAAAAGAGAGCAAGCCGAGAGTTGTCATTTTCTCAGCAGCTGAACAAAGAATGCTGATGGAGATCAGTGACATACGGTGGGGGTCATGGCTGGTGAGGCACTGACCCCTCTGGAGTCAGATTTACGATTGTAACAGCTGAAAAGAGCATCGTATTTCACTATTCATCCAACAACATGCAACTTTGCCCCCTTGAGGTGAGGCAGAGTACATCCTGTCTCACCTGCTGACTTTTCTCTGCACGATCAGGAATAATTCTTTCATATATACATTAAAGACATTACACAGACTGTGGAAAGTCATGGCGTATATCAAATATTTCTGTAAAGTTTATATTGGCAATACACTGAGGAACAGAAACGGGCACGCGTCATGCAAACTAGTTTGTATTGGATCACGCAGTCAGAGGAGACACAGCTCACCACTGCCTCACCCGGGATTTCGGCGATTTTTGTGTAGAGTCATACTGAAAATGCATTTTTAACACAGATTAGTGGAAAATATTTATTTTAATTTATTTCATGTACCTTTTTTTTTTTTTCTTTTTTGTCATGACATCTCTCCTGGCTGCACATCTCTGCTGCCAATTGTTGATTTCACTGTCCTCATTTATTTATGGTCTCCTCTTATATAAATCTGTTAATCTATAAATGTTATAAATCTGTTTACATAAAACAGGCTGAATTGTCTCTGTATGTACCGGCCATGTTCAATTTATTAATAACCCAATAATTAATATGCATCATCTTTGTGATTATTGTGTATGTGTGTGTGCGACCTACATTAATTCTGCACTTATACATCTCAAAAGACGCAATCTTACCAGTCAAAGCGTACCTGCAGCAGGTGGAACTAAAGTACAAGAACATATTTCAGAGTGGGAGGTAGCCTTTGGAGAAATTTATTTGTTCAAAACATGTTGAGCTGTAAATATGTTGCACTGTAGATACCAAAACAACGTCAGAGGCCACTGCTACTGGTGGGGGTCCTTCCCCTGAAAAACCCGTGGGGCTGGTGGCCTGAATGCACTTTGAATTAAGCGTGTGCCCTCTGCAGGGACATTAATAAGAGGCCAATCCATGGCAACCAAAAGGAACCCTGAGCGGCGGGAGCGCAGCATTCTACCTGGTGGAACTTTCTTTTGGGAGTCTGCATCAGACCTTTGAGACACAGTTAAGCTAAGCTTGAATGTTAGCCTGCCCCCGAGCAGGCTAGTTCTGGTGCATAAGTGGCCATGGTTACTCAGCGGGCATTCAAATAAGCCACATTGATGGAATGGAACTCTGGCTTAAATGGGCCGGACTTATCAAGATAAGCCCGGCTTTCCCTCAATCCAGCTTCACTGAATACCCTCCTAGTTTGTTGCATTCTGTTTTATTTTCCTGTTCATTAGCTCACCTGCTCGTAATTGTTAACGCACTCCACCTGCCTCTCGTTAGTTGTGTTCCAGTCATATACCCCTTGGTTTCAGTCATTGTCAGATCTTTGTTTTGTTCAATAAACTTTCTTCCTGCACTGGTCTACCTCCTGCTATTGGTTCTTCACCTTGCACTGTGACAATAAATAAACTAATCAAGTTGAACAATAAAAAAAAAGTAAATATGTTGTTTCAACTTAAGATAAAAAAAAAATGAAAATATGAAATTACAAAAAAGATAATCAAGATGACCTAATAGCAGACATTTTATTCAGAGCATCCTCAGTCTGGATGAGCCACAGGAGCAACTCTCAGAGGGATCTAAAGATCACAACAAATACTTTCATGAGAGCATATTTCTAACTTTATTTCACTGGCCTTGAGTGTAAAGAATTCTGATTACTTTTATGACTCTATTCTCTTTGGAAGACGTCTTTTTGGTTTCATGCTTTGCTTGCATCAAGTAAAAGTATGTGTTTGTTAGATTTATTCGCTTTCATAAATTGGCTGCACTTATCAAGATGAAGTGCTCTTCTCCTTCACACTCCGTAGGAGATGTACATCAAGCTTCTGGACATTTGGAAGCACTTTTCTAAAAATAGGGCTCTTGCTAAAAGATCTGTTGGAAATGACGGAGCAATGATTCACATTAAACACTGGTCATATGCATGTGGAAAAAATCTTTTAAAGTGGTTTTTTTTCTTTTTTTTTTAAAGCTATATTTACAAATAATTTTGTTGCATTTCGCCTCAACTCATCCATGAATATAAAAATCTTCAACTGGATAATGAAAATTGTTTGTTTAAGAAAATAAATAAATAAATGAACATCCTGCATAGTTTGCATGCAAAGGAGGGCATTTTATTGAACAATGAATCATTCTGTTGAAGAGAAGCAAACTGTGCAAATTATATTTTTATACCACTTAGTTTATTTTATACATTCATTAATTTGTGTTAATGGAATTGTAGATTTTTATTCCTATAATCACCATATTCCTTATAAACAAAATAACTACTATTTTTTTTTCTTTTTCTATTTTAAATTTGATTTATTTTTCTCCTTTTTTGTCTCTTTTTGTAAGTCAGGTGCATCACACCTAAATGAATAGGTCATTAAGGTGCTTCTGCAGAATTTTACAGTAAACAGGAAAAACTAGACAGCTGGGACATCTAACTTGCACATTATATACAAAATGTATTAGTTAAAAAATCTGAGAAGTACTGATAATGTTTGTTCCTTTAAAAGAAAACCTGGCTGCATCACTAGCTGCAGTGCATTCTGTTTCAGAGTTAGGTAAGCTCTGGCCTCAACTGACACTGGACTGCAGCTCATGTAATTTCACATTGACCTGAAACTATACACTCAGGACTGTGTAAGCACTAGAGAATCATGTAATTAGAATTCCTTACTAGAAGGAGGTAGAAGGCAAATTAAAACACATTTAAAAACACATCACCTGGGCTTATTTTATTTCTTCATGCCTCTTTCAGATGTGCACCACCTTCATTAACTGAACAAGTCTGTGTGAAGTCTGAATAAGCACCGTCTTGCTTTCATGTATCAAATCAAGTTTGAAATTTTACAAGTTTAGGTCAAACTCAGCAAGTTTGATCTGTAGGCACAGTAACGGCCAAACACGCCCACTATCCGTGGGCTGATCAGCTGTTCAGAGATGTCAATAAGACGATGTTAAATAAATAAATAATAATACTAATTAGCTTCAGTGTGCTGTTATTGTGCTGACAACAATACTGTGTTCTTCTTAGGTTACAATTTTTTTTATTGCAAGAGGACATAATGTTATAAGAAACTGCAGCCCTGTTCGTGAAGTCCATTCCAAGGTGAGACTGATGCACTTTTATTAAGCATGATGTGCTGTAGGTGTGAAAGTACAGCAGCTGATTGTGGAACTGGCGTGCGTTTGTAAGGGAAAGCCATGACTGTTCAACATCTGGCAGGCATCTGGTCTAGTCAAAGACACGGTTGTCACTCTGATTGCATAACACCACCGATACTGTGAAAGTGAATCTGATGTCATGGGAAGCCTGTTTTAGTGGAAGTGGAAGGCAAACATGCAAAACATCTCTGTGAATGAACATAACAAGCAGTCCTACTCTTCCATGGGGTCAAATTTCCAGTTTTGTGTGTAGGTGTCTATTTAATAATAGTAATACAAGTTAAATCAAGTGTTATTGTAAAAACATGTTAACTAATTAATGTCCAGAAGTACTTTGTTGTGTGCAAACATATTTTTTTCTCAGGCTGTTGTTTATTTCTGTGTCTAGATCCACCGAATATCCATTTTGTCCGCTTGCAGAAGAAGCATGCACTTGCAAAAACTAGTACTGACACACTGCAGAAAGTATGAAGTCAAAAAATTCTCTTTTCACAGCAAAAAGTCATTAAAAAATTGACTTTCCCTCACTATATAGAGGAGCCAAAACCAATCCCGCTTATTGTCTGTTTCAGCAGGGAAACACACCTGATGGCTAGAAAATAATCCCTCTGTCTTCAGGTGGAAGTCAGCTTCTCGCAGCTTTGAAATTCATCCTGCTGACGTGTTACTCTTCAATAAATCAATTCTGACTATTCCACCTTTTATATCATAAATATTTGATTTTATTACAGTAACATTTACTTTTATATTAACAATAAATAAACTCTGTAAAGGGAATAGAAAGCCCATAGAAATAGAAACTGTGATATACCAGACATTACTCCTTCATTCTCCTTCATATAGAAGAACTATTTAAAGAAAACACTGCTTTTAAATTCATCTTTTAATTTGACCATAGAAATGTGATTAATTGTGATTTAAAATTTTAACTTTTGACTTTTTTTGTCATTACTAAAAAGAAACAAACACACAAACACTCAAAAGGTTGCAGTGCCATTATAGTATGATGACTGTGTTATGTGGTAAACCTGTCACCAAGGTGAAACATCTCTAAATAATTGATAAAATAATATATAAGTTATAGTGTGTGCCACCTCCCTTGTGTTATCAGCAGGGTATCTTTCAGGCATCCCAAGAAATATAAGGTGCAGAAATTTCAATTACACAAGATCTTTCAGTTCAACTTTCACATTAAGTAAGAATTTCTCATATTTGTTTATATTGTGCTGTCTGAATTTACTCACATCCTTTAATGGTTTTCAGAGCCATTGTTTTCTGGCCACAGCCAAGAACTATTGTTCAGTGATTACCTTGGGAATCCAAGTCAGTGACCTCAAAAGCAAGCAGCCTCTGTATGTGAACATCTCTGGGTACATAACATTCCTTTGCAGTGATAGTGCAGGTGTGTGGGTGCAGCTTTCTAATTTCAACCTCTTTTCATCCTGTTGTATTTAAGCCCCTTAATTGTCTCATCACTGATGTATCTTGTTGGTTAATGAAGTGATCTAAATGATAATGGCAGTGTAATGATATCACACAATAAATATTTAATCTAACCACAACATTGCTCCCTCACCTTGTGAGGTTCATGCACATAAAAAAAAAGAAAAAAAAGTCCTTTCAATTACAGCAGAGCCTGAATGAAGCTGGTAGATTTAGATGCATTAATTAGTGTGCTGCTGCATTGGGAGACTTTGTAGACGCCTACCTAGACTTTCCTTGTAGATCACTATTCACGTTTTTAGGTTTAATGGTCACATTAGTCATTTTGCAGTGATGGTTGCCTTGTAATAATTACAGTCATTATGCTCTCACAGTGTAAAGCTGGAACTTTGAAGGTCATTGAAAATTAGCTTCTTTCTATCTGCACCAGCTTTATTGTTCTTTCTTTTACTACAGCACTATCAACGGAAAACTGTAATCATGTTTCTCCTGATATGATATGATGCAGCATTATAAATGATCATGTTTGGAGTCAAAAGTCTAGACTTGTGAGCATTTTTGAGCCCATGTCTACAAATAGGAATGAGGCAACCTCTGGAGCAGCATCCTTGACCTTGGGTGAGAGATGCACATAGTGGATATGTCTCCAGGCCTTTTCTTGAAGAAGATAAGGGAGATAATGAATTATTTTCACTAAACAAAACAGAAAAGTGTAATTTCATTTTTAGAGCTACATCAAACTTTGTGACCTTCAAAGTTTTAGTTTTCCATTTCTAGTCAGTGGTGTATAAAGGAAAAACGAAGCATTAGCATATCATGCCATTTTATTTCTAAAGCACTTTAAAAATATATATAAAAAATATAACAGCTGACCAAAGTGCTGCATAATAAATATAAAAAATTCAAAGGATTAAAATGCAAATAAAAGATGAACTAGTTAAAACAGCTATAGGTTACAACAAAGAAGCTGTAAGAAGTTTAAAATAAAGTTTTGACTCAGTTGTAAGATTAATAGAATTGTAAAAATATACAATTCTATGTGAAAACAGAAAAAAAAAACAAAAAAAAAAACGCTGATATCTGATGTTAATGACAGTACAGTGATGGTTGATATCTTTATCTTTGTGTTTGCAGATTGTGGTATAGATAGTAACAAACAAATTTCCAAAACTTTGCCAACTCACTGTAGTTTACTCCATAATAAAGTAACTGTTGAGCATGAAACACCACTACACTTTCTGCAGGTCCGCTAACCCCAGCTCATCTTTATTTTGTTTTACAGGTTGTCCATCACTTTTCACAGGAATTGTAAATAAATGTGCTTTCACTATAACTTACCACCTGTCCACGCCGTGTTCTTTGTTACGCTCTTCCATACCCCTGAGTCTGGTCGTAACAGGCTGCCAATATTTACAGGTGTGTGTAACAAAGTAGAAGGTCAGTGACAACTTAAGGAAATTAATTATTACTACAAAAAAAACTGTTTCCATAGGTTATCACTTTAATAGGATAACTGTTATAGTTTTATTCTTTAAATTTAGCCATTTATATCCACTTGCCATGGGCCCATATACATGACAGCCACTGCATGGGCTGCCATTTTTATTGTGGTGTCGCCAAAGGACAACATGCTGTGTTTGATAGGTACTACAGCATCATTTGGAATAAGTAGCACTTTCACACCAGGATAGTCCGGGGGATTCTATTTAATTGGATGGGGAATTCTGAAAAATTTAGCATTTTCGTTTGGTTTTGTTTGTTTTCACACTGCGCTTTACTCAAGCAGACCAAACCGCCTAAACAATGTCGGACAGTTTCACCAACTGCTCACTAGGGACAATATTCCCCGAAACGACCACTAACCAAGAAGAAAGAATAAGTCAATGTGGATTACTGGTGGTTAACGACTGAAAACGGTTCATTCATTGCAAGTAAACAATGGAGAAATGGCAAATGTTTGCAGTTTTGGTGTTTCTGTTTTTACTTTGCTGTTCAAACCTAGTGCAGCTTTCACTAGATTCTGCCCAGTGCAAGCAGCAGAAGTGGCAGCCAGATATCCACATGTTGCACTCTTTAATTTGCTGGAGAGTCCGTTTGCTTTCACACTGCAAGCAAACGGCACCAGGGTTCACTTGTGAACCGAGACATTTTCTATCACACCTCCAAACCCTACTCAGCATCCTACACTACCCTAATGCCACTTATTTACAACATGTAATGGTATGGCACAGTGTGGCATGCTAATATGTGGTTCAGTATCGTATGGTACTTTATGATACAACTCTATGAGAGGCAGCACGCTCACCATGGGGCCCATCAGCTGCTCATCAGTACAACTTATGTGAACAAGAAATTTTGTCACTACATGCAGCTGTCAGTAGTTATTTATGCCCACAGGCGATGGCTATCTTTAACCAATCAGTGATTTCCAGTGTTTCAATATCACCATATCACTCCCAAGCTGAGTTTACCAGCTGTTTGCTAAAGTTTCTTTAAACAAAGGAGGTGTATAAGGTAAAGTTGTGTGTTCAGTTCTTTGTTTCTCAAGAATATTTGTGTAAAGTTTTGTGTACTCAACCTTGAAGGGGACTCAGGCTGCTAAGCTGGGCTGCCAATCAAAAGCCAAAATCTGATAAAATATATAAAGTCACACAGGTCCAAAACCCTGCAAGGGAACAGAACCACTTTAATTCTCCAAACCAACGCTGCACATTCAATATAGCAATATATCAACCCAACACATCAAAATTTTGTCTTTGCAGTGTATTTACAAGAGTGCAATAAGAAAATAAGAAACCTGTCTGAGTCTTTGTCAGGTGACATTTGACCTCATGTTATCATCACAGTGTAATAATTGTTCCAAATCAGTTAGTGGCCAGCTGTAAAGAATTACATTTATAATGCTTTTCTGTGTTTTAATTCAAGAAATTGGTGTGATATTACCAGTCTATATCTATCATTATGTCATGCTTCAGTGATGTAAAAGATATGTTTTTTTTTCTTCCTCGCCTTTTGAGTTTAACATGAGGTGAACAATATTTTAAATTATGCTCTAGATAAATGTGTAAGACATTGCTTTTGAGCCTCACTGGTACATTAGTGTGGTAAATTGCTTTATATTTGTCCCATTCAGGATTAATTACAATCTTTATTCTCATCGAACTGAGACAATTTGTAATTAACATTTGACCTATTTGCTCCTCAGCCTTTCAGTATAACAACTAATTCATGCAAGCTTGTCCCATGTAACCTCATTAGATCACTGCATATGTGTGTGTGAGGAAGCGCAGGTGTAATTGCTGGATAAAAGGGCCCGTAATGAGGCCTTTACTACAAGACTCCCAAATATATGCTAAAGTGACACGAGAGGGTTTAATGTGATGCTCCACAAAATTTTAGTAGTCCCCAGGCAAAAGTCAAATTTTAACTTTTAAATTGGACTTACAATTTATCAGACTATTTGTTTTATATTTGTATATCTCTGGTTCCTGCTTTTGGAGAGCAATGGATTCATTGTTGGCTGAAAAAAACAATGGGATTGGGGGCAAAAGGACAAGCTGTCAAGAATCTATTATTTTGATTAGATGATTTGTTAGTAATACTTCACTTAACTGGAAAACTACCTCAACAAGCAAAAAAAAAAAAAAAAATGCTCAGCCAGAATTTGTTTATACTGCAGTGGTGAATTTGACATATTTGGCTATGTTTTTAAACAAAAATTTATTTCCCTCAACATCACACACTGAAACTTGGTCATCAGTCCTGTGCTGGTGCTGTGGGTGCCTCTTAAGCACTAATTTTCCACAAGTAGGATTTTAATAAACATTGTTGTCTGAAGACATGGTTTAGCAATGAGACAGAGAATGTCACCCTGGAGATTTCAATCGCGTTCCATTTTTTATTTCCAGCTCTAATCTTGTGACAGCTGAAGTTTCAAACAAATTCATTTTTATTTTTCCTCACTCAACTTAAAAAACTCAAACTGATAGAAACCACAGCACCGAAGTTCAGTTTGTCTGAAGAAAAAAATACTTCCCTTACTCCCCCAGCAGACTTCACCAAAAGGGAGAGATGACCCAGCCCAAGTTTTAATTTTTATCCCACTCCCTGGAGATTCAGAGAGATTTAGCTGCATGAAGCGAGAACTTTATCTTGATGAGTTAATGACAGACTGATAAAAGTGATACGAGGGATTAACATCTTTGGTGGTAGTGAAATAATGTGATGACCTCACTGATTAAACTCAGGTTGAGCTTAATGCTTCGCCGGTGTTTCGTCTGCTAAATGCTGCACCATTACATGTGAATTAATGGAGGAAAAAAAATTATTTAAAAAAAAAGGCGCCTACAGGAGCAAATCGTCAAATAATGGGATTGTTCTAAAGTTTTTAACAAGTGATAGTAATTTATTTAATTCCAGTTTGGGAATGACAGGAAACCGCATATAGAATGGCTTGCCTTGAAATGAACTTTTACACAGCATCACTTCCATATTAAACTATGCTGTTCAACAAGTTTGTGTTGATGCAACTACCATCTATTGTAGTTTCTGCATCACAAATAGCCTCAGGACACTGGTGTAACTATGGCGAAGACATTTTTTCTGTGCTCTAATGGCTCCTGTTTACAACAGAGTCTGAAGACAGTTCATTTAACTGTTATTATTCTGTCCTCTTGGCCCCAGCTTTCTTTATGTAGATTATTAATAAAACTGTTAAAAGTATAAACATTTCTTTCAGGACTCATTCAGAAGCACCTGTAGGACTTTACATCAATTATACAACCTTTTTGGTCATGCAGCACAAGTTTGCAAGTTTGCAAGTCACATGCTATATATCATTGCACATAGCGTGGTCAAAGAAAAACAACAAAAAATACTAACAAACAAAAAAAAAAAACTCTGCCGCTGTATGCAGTTTTTTTAATTAGAAAGAGGGATGGAAAGTGCTTTTAACAACAACAAAAGGAAGCATATGAAGTGTTTGTTGTATGGACGCCCACAGCACACGACCAACAAACAATGCTGCTGCCCATGGTGCTGAAGGAAATAGATCATCTGTTTTGTTTGGAAGATTTAATTAAATAAATGAATAAATACACAGTGCTGACAATTTAATTCTATGCTTTTAAAGAAACATCAGCAGCCTTATTGAAAAATGAAATGTAATCTTAAAAAATGGACAATTTTTATAACTCCCCCTTACAGTATGAGCTGAATGTCTGTAGGGGAGATGCTTTGAAAAGGAAGGAGTACCAGAGAGAACCAAAGCTTTAATTTGCCTTATCACACTTATACACAAACCCTTTTTTGGTGAACTTTGTTTTATAATAAACGACTTTGCTATTTTGGTATTTCTAAAAACATAATTTCCTGCCTTTTTCTGTCTGAAAAACACATTCCCATCATGAAAAGAGTATGATAGTTCAATACAAGTTATTTGCTAAGCAAGTAATAAAAACTTGTTAAAATACAACTGTTGCCCTGAGGCAACAACATACCATTATGGAAAATTGCATTTGTTGCCTCAAGGCAACATTGAACTATTATAGATTCAACCTGGCTGCATGAAATTTTGATATTTTGTGTTTACATATATTTACTGTTCAAAAGTAGATCATTCATCATAATTCTGTTCTGATGTTTTGTTCTTAATAATTTTAATCATTTTTTACCATCTGCAGAATGGATGTAGTCACATTCTCTCAAAAGAAAATAAAAAAGAAAAAAAAATCTTTATTTTTTTACAAGACATAAAACTTTATTTTTTTTCCTAAGTGGCATAATTATGCATGCAGAAGAGTGTTAAAAAGTCTATATTTGGAGCCTGCAGGCTTCAGCCACCGGGTTGGGTTTAGACTTTAAAGACTGCTTGATTGAGGTAATTCATGATGATGCTGACATTATTTTCTGACTAAGTTCCATCGTTAATGTTGCAACTTGTCCCTACAGTAATTTAAAAAAATAAAAAAAAAGGTACCAAACATTTTATTTTTATGTTAAGATTTTTGTAATTATAGTTATGTAAAAAAACAAAAAAAACAAAAACAGAGCCAACGGATAATGACCTTGGTTTTAATCCAGGAGATACTTGTACGCGTCACACTCTGCCGGTGAATGAAGGTGCATCAACTCATGCCAGTATTTTTTTTTTTTTTTTTCTAGGTTCAGATTTTCCCAGACACAATCTGAGTCACTGCTACTACTGAGAGAAAAAGAACACAATGTCCCTACTTGAGAGTAATCTTATTCATTGTTATTTCATTTTTTTTTACAACACTTCCCATAGTCACGGAAAAAATACAAACAAAAGACAAATAAATAAAGACAGAAACAATGCATGCATTTTTGTGTATGTGTGATGTGTGTTCAGGAGATTCATTAAGCAATCAATTAGTACCAGTGACACAAGAATTACTGAGCCAGCTGCTCAGATTTGTAGCTTTCACTGGAAGCTTCTGTTCTCATACAATATGTACACTAAATACAAGATAACTGGATGATACTGTTTTCAGATTCTGTTCGTAATTACTTTTATTTACACTTCTTTTTATATAGTATTTAAAAAAAGCTTGAAGCTGTAGGAAATCTGTTTCTCTTGAACTCCTTTATGCATAAATGTACTAATTTACAGCATCTCTACAAGCTTTATCACAGATACTATTCATATTTTTAAGAAAATATTTAACCTCTTCTTGCTGAGAGCCCTTTGGACGGGGGGGGGCAGCATGAGAAATCCTAACAGGAAGCAAATCTAAATCCTGGAAAGAAACTCAGTTAAAGATTCTACCAGGCATCACCACCCAAACAAAACACAATTCAAACCCTAATAAGTTATATGGGAATGGAACAAAAAAGTGAGAACAGAACTGTCCACATTAGCGCTTCTGCTAATTTCTCCACCATGTAAACCACACAATGTGTCACATGCAAGAAGAGACTGCTGATTGTAAATATGTCTGTCTCATCTCTGTGGAACATAAACTGCTCATCCAGAACCAAAAATCATGTCTTACTTTTGCTGTTTTGTGGTGACACATTTTATTGTAGCTTTAAAAAGCTCTGCTAATTTTTTCACCTAGGACTCTGCCTTTGTTGGAAATAATTCATCAAGGTCCCGATTGTTTCTATAAAGATGAAGAAGGTTTTTATAGCGAAGTATTCACTCTTCCCATGGGGTTCACTTCTTTCTGGATCTTCATGATGCTTCTAAGATGAATGTGAGGGCTATTCCTCAATTCTCCTCACCATGACGATTGATAATGGTGTTGATTCTCAAGCTTAATGATGGTTGATGGTGTGCTCATGAGATATTTACTTGTGTATCACATTTTTAAATGTCTGTAAAATAAAGAAAAAAAAGGCTTCTATAGTTACAGTGTCTCATCAGGTATTACTTTGATTCTTAGATGAACATGGCTGCTTTTCTCCTTACTGAAAGTTATGGGATTTTCCTTTATAAACAATTCAATTATCTTGATTCTGACACATCTGCAGTAATCTCATCTGTCTCAGCTTCTCTTTGAGACCAAGACAGTTTTGGATTTGTGATTTTGGACAGGAGGCGAGAAAACCTCTGAAAAAAAATGCTAATATAATGATTTTTTTTATAGATAACACATTTCTGCTGGCTTCATACGATGCAGATGTACCAAAATAATCCATTGTTTACTAGTGTAGATAACAAAAACTGTAGATTATTAAAAAAAAAAAAAAAAAAAAAAGCTCACCGTACCCAAGCTTTGTCACATAAAAATTAAAGTATTTGCATTATACTTTGGTGTGGACAGCTTATTGTAAAAAAACTCATTTGCAGGTTTATAGCCTACTGTATGTAAGACCAATTAAATAAAAAAAGGAAAATACTTAATCAGGTCCTGAAGAGAAATTGTTATTATTATTATTATTATTATTATTATTTTAAATAAGTAATTCATAGTTATAGAATAATAGGAAATATAGACATATATGACTATTGTACTTGTAGGTCTGTATGTCACCACATTTGAGAACATGCACGAGAAGCCAATTACTAACTACAAAACTTTCTGATCTTTATTCTTAAAAGTTGACCTTATTAATGGCATTTACCATCATCAAATTCCTGACATCCCTCAAAGAGTCCTTTAAGCCAAAGGTAATTAGACCTAAATGCCTTTGGCAAGCCTCAAGCATCTCATGAGGATTAAAGCATATCAAAACAGACAGTTTGATGTTTTATCATTGTGTACATTTAATAAAGGGATTGGATGATTATTTTATTTCATGTGAGCAAGCAAATGAAGCTCCATCCTTTAAGGAATACACACCACATCTGACAGTGATATTTTTTTTCTTAAAAAGTTCACATCAGAAACTGTCTTGTTGTTGCTCGTGTAGCGTGATTCTCTCGTTCTTAATGTGGTGATTAGTTTGAAAGAACTGTGCAAACTATTGTTGGAAGGATTCCCCTGAGGGCAACAAAGCTGTCTTTAATAGCATGCTCAGCATTCATTACTGGTGGGGATGAACCATTTAGACATGAACCATCTGGGAAGAATAAATTAAGTTAAGACGAAAAATAAATAAATAAAAAAGAATAATAAGGAAAAAGTAATGCCTTTATGTAGTTTATATCCCCGAAACTCATTTGAACATCTGCATGTACAGTAAGTAGCAGTATTTAAGAGCAGCATGTGTCCTGGACTCATCTCTTTTCAAATGAAATTATGGTTCACACACAGCAATTACTAAAAGAACTTGTAAATGGTGTTGTTTACAGCCAAAAAGAGGCAGGCGTGATTAAACCTTGCTGAATTCAAGGTAAACAGTAAGTAACTCTGACTGCAGGAGAGATGAGGTTACTAACAAACTGTGAGAGGTTTGCCTTAATTGTAAACACAGCCATCACACTTATGAGAGATCCCACATAATGACAATATGCAAATAATGCTGTGGAGAGAGAAAAAGAAAAATGGTTAGCTCTATGAAATAACCACACATGCTAAGTCTATTTCAAGAAAAATAAAACAAATAATTTACAATTCAGTAAACATCTAATACTGATAGCAGTATAGTGTTGTTAGTTAGTAATGCCAGTGAATTGGATACCACAATCATAAGAGAATCCCATGTATTTTGTCTTTGTATTCACATAAATACAGGTCTGCTTTCTCAGTCAGAAAGCTGGATGCATTGCTACAGTGCCCCTCTCTGGGACAACACAGTACTCACTGATATCTTGACAGCAAACTACCCATGCAAAAAAAGAAAGTCTAAAATTCCAAAATCACCATAATAAACTAGGAACACTTGCAAATTTGCAACCCTTGCTTTAAACATGCTTTTCTATGTGAATTAACAGCAATAAAGTTATTTTAATCCACATTTTTAAGGATGCACGGTGGAGCAACATCTGCTCACATCACCACTTATAATTCATCTGGACACAGATAAGGAAGGTGCAAGCCTTCGTCAGCAAGCTAATTTTACAAAAAACAAACTGCTTGACAAATTGAAATGGTGTTAACAATTAATTAGCAGAGAAAAAACAGGTGTTTGTTGACACTAAAAGAATAGAAGGGAAAAAGAGGGATGGCAGTTGTCCACACATAAACTCACTGTTCTCACTCTGTGAGCACAGCACATCCACAAGAGAGCATCAGCGTGGATGCATAGTAGAATCCAGACGCACAGCTTTGGATGTGCTTAGACATCATTTAGTGTGGAAGCTGAAAAGACTTGGTACATGCTGTTGTCACAGCATACACATTCTTCACAGCTTTTTCTTGCAACTCACACAATAGCAGAAAGACAATGATGCGACAAGCCTCATGCTGTGTCTTTGGCGGCCTACTTACAGCTAGCCAACAGGCAGATCAGCCAACCAAGGTTATGATTTTCAGAACCCCTCTGTACTATCACCAAGGACAGATCTGTGATCATATCTGACCAAACAAGCATTGAGATTAGCCTGACCTATTTCACTTTTTGTAATTAAGGATAAAATCTGCCATTGACTGTGATTTTGCTCCAAATTGACATGCAAACATGTTGGATGACAAGAAAAATAGATCAGTCTTCTATTGTTCCTCCGCCCCAGACTCCTTCTTACCTCCCTTCCATCTGCTCTCACTGTCATGTTAAATGAGCAGACAAAACATGTAGTCAAGCAATAATTAAAAAAGAAAGAAAGAAAAGAAAAAAACAAGCCTTGTACAGGACAACTTGGCTCGCCTGCTGATCTCCATCCATCTAAAGCAGACTTCATGTTGGGCTGCCCTTGAACAGAACATAAGGTGTAAACAATCCAGCCCACTGGCATGTTTATTATTATCTTTGATATGGGATGTAATTAATAGGGAGAGCATTGCAACCTTCTAGGACTTGTACTAAAAACCTCCCTGCATGTGGTCTGAGATGTGAAAGGTTTGTATGCAAGATTAAACAGATTTTAAAGTCACAGCTACTAATGAGACTGACTCTAGCTGCAACCTTTAAAGGGAAGCCAGAAATAAATGTCAATTTTTTACTGAAATGACCATTGATCTCTTCTGTTGTCTTTCTTCAAAGCAAATCAGTCTGACACAATAGGAAACAATGGTGCAAAGCTCTAAATGAACTTGGATGACTCTGAAAAATGTGAAGCACCACGTCGAACGCTCTACTGAAGAATCTAAAGCACTTCAGAAGTAGCAGATCTTCATCAAGCTTGTATTAGAAGCATCAAGTGGTAAAATAATTTTGAACAAGAAAAGAGACCCAACACGTTTCTTTTCTTTTTTTCTTTATTTTCATTCAACATATTTTCAATGACCAAAGAGTGGGTAAGTGAGGGTTGGCGACACTGATTGAAGGTTGAAATGTGTGGCTCAATAGTTTAAGAACTAAAGAGAAATACAAGCCTTTCACGTTGAAAATGCTTTAGAATGTGAGTAAACTCTTCTTTATCCTGCAGCCCATTACTCTGATTTTACTGAAAATGATCCCTAAAAGCATAAAGTACTAGAATACAGGTTTAACACTGCATTTCAACTGCGGGCTTGACAGTGTCACATGTGATTTCTCATTATTATGAATAAACAGACCCACTGAGAGCTAGCCATGTCTCCTGTCGATGCATGAGGCTTCTTGTTGCCAAAACACTGGTAAGGGGCCTCTTCATAGTGTGATACAGAACTCAATTTGGCAGCCGTCCTCACAGTAACAAGGATCCAGCTCCTCATACTCATAACAAGCTATTTTAACAGCAAACCTTATGTATTACTAATTCACTGTAAATAATTTAGTCTGTTGTGTTAAAATTTGAACTAAAAAATTTGCCTTTGTTATTGACTCATGGAAGGGCAGACAGACAAGCCTCGCTCTGGTAAAAGCAGCCACGCCACTAACCTGTCAAAACTAACAGATGACATACCCTGGCAGGGAGAGGTGTACTGGACCTTGTGAGCCATAAGATGTGGAGCAGACCCAAGTTAAATAGCTCACCTCAGACTAGGAGGCTGGTTCACATAGTATCAAAACTAATGGGACCACCTTAAGACTACACTTAGTACTTTGAGCTCAGGAATTTCCTGTGTTACACTGCTAAAAAAAAAAAAAAAAAAAAAAAATGTTGCTCTGGATAGAATTTGCAGAAGAGCAAGAAGAAAAACACCAGTCAAGGTTAAAATTTGAAGTCACAAGTCAAGCTTCACACTGTCTGCTGCAAGGATGTTTTCACACACTGTAATCAGCGTGCCATCCGGTCCACAATGCGCCGAGGAGAATGCTAAACCAGACTGATACAGCTCAGGATTCATGAACCAGTGGGAAAGGGCTTGTATGACAAAGAGTTTAGAAGGACACCTGTCAAACTTGTATTCGGTAGGGAATATACAGCTATTGATTTTGCCATGCAGTTCTCTTGTTGAAGGAGCTTTGTAGCATGGAGGTCAGTCAAAGGCGTGGACTGAAACCCACTGTTAGCCTGGATCTCTCCAGAGGATTGACCAGGACTATAGAGGAGGAGGACACAGTGGAGTCTGGCTTGTGAGTTATGAGCTAAAGACTAAATGGTACTCTCTCAAAAGACAATTTTCATTGAAAGGACGTTGCAAAAGTTGTACTGATCTCAAGGGTAATGGAGGGAAAAAATTACAAGGAAACTACATACATCTTACAAACTTTAGCAAGATAGATCCAGGTTAAGGTGTTTTTAGCATATTAATTCAAATTGTTAAGCCTGTTAAAACAAAGTCTTGACTGGGAGGGGACCAAAAATTTGCCGTTGCATTTTTTTTTAATTGCTGTGAGATGGGTTCCTCAATTTATTTAACCATCTGTCAGTGGACAGATGGGGTTTCCTCTGGAAGCTAAAAAATACTTTACCACATACAGAAGGTCCCTCATGCTATCAAACCAGACTGAACCGATAAGTGAGAAGTAGCAGGTATGTTTTCAACACAAAAAAATTGACAAAAATAATTGAGTGTGTAGTCCACAGAATAACCCAATCAATTTCATTCATGTCATCCAGTTATTTTCATATGTTTTTCTGTCTTTGTGTAAAACTACTTGCAAAGTAGTGTTGTGGAACAATCTGTTGTTACACAGCAAATTATCAAGTCCTGCCATTTTCTCAGCATGCAGTTGTGGTACAAAGTCACTTTTAGTGTTAGTAAACATGGTAAAACTGAATATCTATGTAAAAGTATGAAGTGTGTTTCATTTCAAACCATAAAACTCCAAAGACTTAAAGAATTCATTAGGGCAAACACCAACTAAAAAACAAGTAAAAAGGTGAAACAAGAAAGATAATTATATATATTTTTAGCTATCAAATTGTTTATCAAAAATTTGGTCCATGATATCATAGCTAAGCAAAAGAAACCCAGTACTAACAGATTTAAAAGCATTCTAGTATCTGAAATACTTCTGTCAATAACTTGATATCTCTTCTGTGCATCAAGATTTGGATAAAGACATTAGATTAAACACAAACTGTAGCCAATTTCAACTGTCAATATAAATGCAGAAAATGACAAGACATTGCTCACACAGAAAAAATTACATGGTATGACCACATACATCCAGAAAAAAAGGCAAATCGTTGGTCTAGAAAGTACATATTGGGAATGAACAATACTGGAATATTCTTATACTGAGTTTTCCAGGAAGGAAGTTGAAGCCTTTTTGGTGAATGTCTATATGTGAACTTCTAAATTAAATATTGATTTTTTTTCTCTCTTTTATTCTGTTTCAAACATAAGTATCATGTCTTATTGTGTTTTCCTAAATAAATAAAGGATGTGCATATCAGACCTGAAACTACAATACTCGTCAGAGACATCTTCAGGAGTACAGGAACACTCCTGCTTAATAAACACACACCCAAACTGTGTATACACACACTCTTTCATCTCAGTGATCATGTTGCATTGAGTGTCATTACTCTTAACATCCCAAGATGCCCTCAGGTTAGTGCCAACAATCTGTTTATGTCTCAGGACTGTGACTTTGTGTATTAGTGTGTGTGTGTGTGTTGGTGTTACAGAGAGTGAGGGATGGGATGTGTCTGAAAGACAGTGACTAATAGGTGCAGGGAGAGTAATGAAAACTGTCAGTCCACTGTGAGTACCACATGACTCTCCTAATGCTTTGCCCTGATTCTGTCCTGATGAAACCATTAAATTCTCAAAGTTACTGTGTGCATTTCTCTGAATAATTCTGCTGACAATTAATCACCTGTCAGTCTTTGAAATATTCTAATTGCGTTTAATTCTATTCATTCAGAGTAAACATATCAAAGTGTGGATGTATTTATTTAGCTTTATCCAACTGACAGAAAGGTGAAATGTTTCCAAAAATAAACAGTAGTTCAAGAATTTATTAAGGTATCATTGACATCATTTAAATTCAGACCTGTGCATGTCATGCATTTTTCTACTTGTACCCGCAGTCTATCTCCTGCGGATCAGTTTTGCTTTGTGTGAAGCTGTATTATTGTTCCTGTTACATCTTAAATGTCTGTTTATTGTATTTGGGGCTCACAACAAAGCAGGGCAGTGTCCCATGTAAAGCTGAGCTTTTACCTGATGAGATCACATCTA
Source organism: Melanotaenia boesemani (assembly GCF_017639745.1). Taxonomy (NCBI): domain Eukaryota; kingdom Metazoa; phylum Chordata; class Actinopteri; order Atheriniformes; family Melanotaeniidae; genus Melanotaenia; species Melanotaenia boesemani. The sequence continues at coordinate 6,137,565 of NC_055695.1, read as the reverse complement.
TCCCTCAGTTTGTCACACATGTCAGCAACAGAATGTTTAAGGAAAAATCTAAGGGTGTGATGAGCAACATTCACGAGAGTCACACATTCTGCAGTTGAATGTGAAGTTGTTTGTGTAATATCTTCATTTGGACTAAGGGTGGCACTGTTGATTCACAATTTGGATACTAACTATTGAAGTTCTCCACACCAATTCTGACAGTTATGTATTCCTGAATTCCTTAAATGAGACAACAATGACTTAGAGTTTAAGTTAAAGATATTAGAAAAGAGACTGATTTACATTTCCTAGATCCAGAATATTTTGTAGTTTTAGGGAAAAGTATATGTTTTATTTGTCCTCAGTTTCAAAGTGATACAAACTGTTTTGATAATCTAGATTTATATCATATTTAAAACAACAGTAAATATTTTAAGTCTCTGTGCAACAAAAGAAAAAGAAAAAATGCAATTACACCTGTGCAAAACTGCATGACTTTGTTGATTACTGTATAGTTATATTCAGACAGAGACAGGATTGTGAAGCAGCACAGGCCAGTACACAGCAGGGGGCAAACCAGAGCCTGGAAAAAAAAAAACAAAAAAACATTACAGCTCCTGGATAAACTTTAATGTAGAGAAGATCTATACCTGCCTTTTGAAGCATAATGATGTTTGAATATGTGTGTATTTGATGAGTGGCAGGGGATGATCTCCTCTCACAGCTACCCCATGAATTTCAGTCAGTGCTGCGCTGTTCCCCTGAATTAACCAGTTTCTTTAACGAGCCATTGGATTCTGATCAAACTTTTATAGCTCATCCTGATTTACAAATCCCCAGTCAGGTTCCACTGAGGTTCCGACAAGGACGAGGCCTGTAAGCGCCACTGCGTCATTTACACATTAAAAAGCTCTGCTGCTTCATGAATCAAATTTTCATACATCACCTTTAGGAAGTGAGAGATTTCTGGCACCAAGTTTTCTGCGTGTCTGCATGTGAGAATCTTCCTGCCGAGTGAATTTCACATTTTTAGTGCCACATCTGTGACTCTTGCATGAGCGTACTTATGTAAGTTGGAGCTGGGGAGCAAGTGAATAAAGAGAACTGAAAGTTGAGGGGGATATTTGAAAAAAAAGTAATGGTAAAATTAATTAAAAAGATATCATCTCTCTCCATGCCTCAGTGGAAACACTGGAGCGGATTTGAACACCTTCCAAGTGTGCCACTTTAAATTCTACTTGTAGCAATAAACTGCCATGGGAATTTTAATCAATATAAATTGATATCTAGGTTGTGTTCCTTTTGAAAATGAAAGAAATCAGCAAAGCCAAGCATTCATGGTATTGTGCACAATCTGCTGACCCAGCAGAAATCAAGCTCATGAGAAATGATCATAGGATTTGAACAAACTTTGATTTGAAATACAAGAATAAGCAACACAAAAATGTCAATCAATTCGTTAAACAAATGCCCCAATAGAAGATGCATGTCTGTTACCATGACGGATGCCGAGCCTGGAGACAACGTAATATGATTGTTGTTGCTCTACTTCCTGATCTTTGCCTTTTGTAATGATAATAAAATACTCACCCTCAGGAGACACTACCAACCTTCAACATATTGTCTGAAATGTGCAATTTCAAATGGCAGATACAGAGCAGTTGCAATAAATTCAAAGTTTGAGATGAGATCTATGGAACTAGCTCTGCTTCAACACCTTCTCTTCTCTCCTCTCTGTCATAGCAACCTTCCTAATCACCCTTCAACCCAGCAGACCTGCCATGCGTATTGTGCACTTCTCCAGGCTGCCAGCTCTCATGGCTCCCACCTTTTCTTACTCATTCTTTGATGTATCCTCCAGAAAACGGCACACCTGATGTGCACTGAGACAGAGACATCTATTCCTTCTTCTCTAGCTCCTCTGTGATTAATTCACAAGTCCAAAACAGTAACTTCCTCTGACACTAATTTCCTATGTAACATGACATCTCCGTAGTTGGCAGGACAGGCAGGTCTACGGATGCCTGAATGCTGAATTCTTTCCTGTAATAAATCATTAGCCATTAGGGACCTATGTGCCCTAAATGACTTAAACAAATGAACTTGTCTGCTTTAATAAGACCTTCCATTACATGAATATGTTTTAAAGGCAAAGGGATAAAAAAGTAATACATGAGTAGAGTAGACTATAAAAATAATAAAAAGTTTAAAAATATCTCTGAAATGTGACTGTTCTTTCTAAATGTATACAGTTACACTGCAATGCAACCACAATGTGACTGCAGCTGTCAGAGATGCATCTCTTATCATGTTTGTAGAGACACTGTGCAACATTCAAACCTCTTCAAAAGGAATTTTTTCGTGCATTTAAGTGAGATATAATGTTTTGAAACAGTTGTACTACACAAAAGGCAAGAGAGCTAATAGATTCACCAACTGGAACAAGTCAAGAATAAAGCAAATTGTAGGATTGCAACTACTTTCTATTCTGCTTTGCAGCTAGTACTCTGGAAACAACAGAAAGCTATATACTGACAGTATAATTTACATATACAGTATACTGACAGAAATATCTCTAAAGTTGGTCAAGATAAATTAAATTCTAGTGACCTGCTGGGTAAGTGATGCGTCCTTACATGTAAACCTTGTTTGCCTGACTACCAACCTGTTATAGCTAAAATATAAGTTACTGATATGTTACTGATATGTATGTTTTGCCCTAAAGCCACCATCAATGCTCTGCATGGCTCATTGGAATCTGCACATAAACTTTACCATTCAGAACATAACTCAAAGCCTTTTTGTGGTTGCCAATTATGCTTGCATCCAACAAACTGTTAATCAAAATCAACTGTTTAGCAAAATTTTGTACCCCTGAATATTTTTGACAAACTGATACTATGTAGTTTATACATCTCTAACAATTTCATGCTCCAAAGCTGTTTGTTTCTGATTCACTGGTCTAACTATCCTGCACAATGTTTATTGCATATTGTCTTGCAGTGCTCATCTTTTCTCTCTCAACTGACCTCAATCCCCAACTGATCAATGCACACTGTAAGGGTTCTTATTACAGCCTGTTAAACTACTTAAAGGTTGAGCTACTGAAGATAGTGGATCTGCACCTTTGAGTCTGTAGTACAGCAAAGGAACACAATACTGTATGGTAAGGTAAATTTTAATATTATAGAATATGTGTTGTCACAATAGGAATGCTAACAAAACAACTTGGTTATAATAGCACAAACTATCAGTCTTTTTAATGATATGCAGATTCAAAACATTTCAGAACACATCAGCCTTTAGAAACAATAGCAGACAGTGTCGCTACAAATAAAGGGAAAAAGAAAATGGATAAACACACTGCTATAAGCACCTGAAACCTAATTAAACCTTGGCATCCATTTAAATTTAAATGCAATCCACTGCTAATTAACTTACTAATGAATACTTTAGGGGCTTGATTCTCTGACTCTAGACGCAAAGGCAAGATGGAGCCTGTGCTTCAAACTTTCTAAAATACAACTAACATTTCTTAATGAATTGCACTGCTCAAATTGTAACACCAATATTGTATGTTCTAAGACTAAATTGGCAATATTTCCTGCCAGAGTTAGCAGGAAGGCATGTTACGTTCACTCACATGGGCAGCTGTCCTTTGTTTTCAAGCTTGTGTCCACTACCAAAGGCCAGGGAGCTTGGATTGTGTTGTTTTGTGCTAAGATGTACATGTATTTCCAGGTTTCTGTTTGTGCTATTTCTCTAGTGTGGGGGTGTTTTTTGTTTTTTGTTTTTTTTCCAATGACTGCAGACACTACTGTTCAACCACAACATCTGTCTCTGCTGCTTATCAGTTATCGGAATATATGGTTGTTTGTCCATTGTCATTTCGTCTATGTGGAAACCCAACAGGGTTTTACCTCATGTGTACTCTACCACCTCTGGGGTATTTCCCATTTTAGAGATTTCCAGTCCATATTTTTCCACAGATGTTCCTGCACACTATCTATGAGGTTATGGTGCTCAGTTATTTATTTATTTCCTGCCAGTAACTTACACCCTGCTGTTAGGTGCTGGATGGTCTCAGGGGCCTCTTTGCACAGACTGCACTGGGGACCTTGCCCGGTGTGGTAAATCTGGGCCTCTGTTGCTCTAGTACACAAAGTCTGCTCCTGTGCTGCCATGACTAGTGCTTCTGTGCTGTCCCTCAGTCCAGCCCTCTGTAGCCACTGGTAGGATTTGTTTATTATCCCAGCAGGATAACTGATCACTGGGTACACATTTTTGCTTTTGCCATTGAGCTAACTCCTCAGGATTTTCCTTACTCTTTGAAGATGTTTGACTGTTGCAGCTTTCCTTCTGGCTTCCTCGTGGTTGCCATTCGCTTGCAGTATGCCAAGGTATGTGTAGCTCTCTTCAACATCTGTTATTCTGGGTGACGGAAATTAAAAAGTGTTTACTGATATCGGTGCCATTATCAATTCTGGCTATTGATCCAGTTATTTATCAATTACCATATTGATTCCTGACCCTTTTTTTTAAGAAGAAGAAAAAACAAGTATCTACAACACAGATTTACTGTGTCAAAAATGTCTCTCTAAAAAGTTTAGATAGTTTAGAATTTTTGTCAACGTCACACAAACCAGGAAAATAAGATGACTCAGATCAGTCATGTCTTAAAACTGATCTGGATGGCAAAACTACCGATCTACTCTGAAAAGAGTAAAAAATTCATCACCTAATATAAAAACCTTGTAGATGTTTACATGAAGTCAACCAAGCATGCAATAAAATAAACACTAACCGCTGTATTGTGACTACAATTTCTAGGGTTTTCAGCCTCTCCCCCTCCCTCTACCACATTTGTTCATCTAATCACCCCACTAAATAACCTGTTTTTTTTTTTCATATCAGACACTCAAACAGGGCTTTTGACTGCACCTCACAGAAAGGGTCACTTTTAACTTTAGCTGCAGTTCAACTATGAATAAATAATAAACAAGTTTTAATATTTAGTATAAATAGAGAAAATATGATAATTTCTACCTGTTTCGACTACAGGTGGTCATTTTGACTGATCAGGATTTTGAGCTATTTTTAGATTCATGTCATTCTGGATCAGATCATGTGGATGTTGACGCTGCTGTAGTGCGCGAAGCATCACAGGCAAGTAGAAAGAAGGCGAAAATATTTATTCTTTAATACCAGTCTACGCTATTTTTCTATGTGGCTAAAATGACTATTTATGAGTTCTAGCCTTTGCATTTGCATGATCATACTCATCTTTGAGTTCTCATATTCTGCATGCTGACACATTTGCTAGACTTCTAGATATTTTAGTAGTCATTTGTGGAGATGGAAGGCATCTCTGCTAGTTAGCCTACCGTTAACACTTTTCCAAGCTACTTAGCTTTAGCTGAGTGCTACGTGCTGGCTACAGCTGTGTGTAAGCCATGCACACGGAGCGATGAAGATAAAAGAACTATGAAAAATGTTGTAGTTTCTATTAAAAATGTTTTTGTCCCAGTGATTTGTAGGTATTCAAAAACTACTGTTAGTGGGTTTGTAAGTAAAAAAAGGGGGGAAAAAAATCAGCATAAAAATCAATAAAGATCAAAGCAAAGAGCAAGAGCAAGCGAGTGTATAAGGAAGCAGGAAAGGGGTTAAAACGCTACAATTTGAAACAATGACAAACAAAGATCTGTGTTTGCAAACAAACTCATACTTATATTCACTCTCGGAGCATCTCATCACCTTGCTGGCACACCCTGCCACAGAGCAGGAGTGCAGGTTCAACAGTGCGCACACACACGAACACGTGCAGTGGAGGCTGCTGCCGTTGCTGAAAGGCAGGTGGGTGTGTCTCAGATCAGCGGGGGATGCTGCTGCACTCTCCTCTCTGTGACATAATTCTGTCCTGTGAAGTCTTGCACAATATTGCTCTGGCTAATGCAGCCTTTTGATGCCCCGGAGCAGCCAGACGAGCGGATGCCCAGGGAACTGTACCCAGCACAGCCTCCACGGGGCTCTACAGAGTAGGTTTTCTAACAGGTAAAGTAGTTTATACCTTAAAGTTGTACAACTACTCTCTATTTAATCAGTAGGCTAATATTTCCCATGCTGTGCACTAAAATATGTAAAACACAGACAAATTTTAGCGGTTTGAAAATGTTTTATTTACTGTTTTTTATTGTTGTCACTGATCTCTTGGCCTGTCATTTATATTTTCAAGCATGCAAAGTAAATTATTGTGACTTTCAGGTACCAGGTATGGGCAATTATCCAAATTAAAAAGAAATAAAATGAATAAAACACTAATCATGCGCATGTATAGGCTCCTTATTGAGAATTTTATTCATGCCTCAGCTGGAGTCGGATCAACAACATCAAGGCTATTAACTTCCTCGTCCAACATCTTTGTTCACGCCTGTGACTCTGGGTTTTAGGCTGCCAAACAGCACCTCTTTATTCTTTTCCATCTCACAAGTAAATATTTCAATCTTGACGTCCGAAAACTTTCTTTTTCTTGGCAGAACCTCTCTCGATGGTTTGACCTCACTGGGACCACAAATAATTAAGGCTGTAACATAAATAACAACAAATTTCAGCCTCCACATTTATCAAGACCTGATCATTCCTACGCTGGGATCGGTCAGATACGAATGTTTCATAAATCACACGTGGATCCAATCGTAAGATCATTCATGCGATCATGTGCTCTCATTTCCTTGCTCGTTTGATAAAGGAAGGCCAGTATATCTACCCGGAGAAGATGGTACACTTAACTCCAATGTACTCTTTTGGAACTAATCTGACAAAATATTTAGTTTTTTAATGTTCATCTGTCAGTTTATTGTATGTCTTCTTGTCAGGTTCCTGTCTTGTTTCCGTCGTCATGTCTGCTGTTCCGTCTCTGTTAGTTTATTTTGCATTTTGGATTAAAACCTTTTATTCTTGCACCGGTCTGCCTGAGCTTGTGATACACGGTGTGTAAACTGTGTGGAGAAACTATTACTGGTGACAAATTTGAAACAGCATTTGCTTGACAACCATCCTGAAATTCATGCAAAGGGTGTTAAAGTGTTCATGACCTATGGGTGCTTTAGCAAGGCTGTCCACTTTAATATGCCACATCTGTCATGTTAATGTCCTAATTAGTGAAGGAAATGATCATTAGTCTTGGATGAAATTCAATACACATTTTAAGAAATGTATTAGATGTTAAGTCAGAAAAAAATAAACAACAAAAACCTTGATTCTTTCTGGGAACAGAGAGCTACTGAGTGTAGTCTATAACAAGATCATATTTATACAAAACATCAACAGCAGATGTCCATGCTGCTGGTTTATCCATCAATCAATCACCGTTAGTGCATTTTCATTGTTGCAGAAACTACAAACTTTCACATTTTTGTGATCCTGGAAACACAGATGCAGAATGCTTACATCATCAGCATTTCTCATAAAGTTAACTTAAAAAAAGCATAACACCTCAGAACCTTTCTGGCATTTTTATCTTCTTCCTGCGGCTGTGTAGGTTTCCTCTGGATACTCTAGAATTCTCCCACAGTACAAAAACATGCACATAAGGTTAGATAGTAGGTCAGATAAACAACAGATTATTTTACTGATTTTGCACATTAGGTAAGTATGCTTGCAATTCCCCAATAATAGCCACTCATCTGTATAATAGAATCAGAATCTTTCTGCAATTAAAAACTTTCCATCAATAAATAAACACTTATGTTAAAAACACAAACAATAATGCCATTTGAGTTTTGCTCTTTAAAACTGATCAAATATTTCATATACTGTTTGATTTAAATGGCTCAATTCAGACTCACTTTTACATAAAACTAGGTTAAATTGTGTAAAAGAATATTGAATAAGAAAACAAATGAGTAAATAAATTTAGGTAAACTGCATATTGGTAAATAATGCAGTTGGGCTCACAAACTACGGGTTAATTTAAAAAGGTTAATTCAGAATTTCTGTAAAAAATGTTATTAAAAAAATAATAATAAAAACAAACAAACAAAACAAAAACAAAACAAAAAAAAATGATCTGAACAGTTCATCATCAGTCCTTTACAGCTTAAAACTAAGGTGTGAAGAGCAAGTTGCAATATGGCGTTAGGATTTAAAAATGACAGCTTATCTTAAAGCCAGAAATCTAACTAAGTGTCAAAGTTCTCACATTACTGAGTATTTAAGCAGTAAAGAAAGATTTAATAAAATAGAGAGAGTGCTGTTTCCCTCTGGAGTTTCTTTTTAATTAAGTAATGTCCATGACTTTATGGTATAGTGCTATTCCGCCTCCTCTAGCTTAGGGCTGAAATCTTCTCTTCCAGGATTTATTTGTGCATAGTAGCTTTAAGAAAAGAAAAGAAAGGAAGAAAGAAACTACTGAATTTCCCTTCAATCCAGGTCCTGGTGGAAAAAAAAAAAAGAAAAAAAGAAAGAAAAAAACATCGGTGCCTAATAGAGGTGGAATGTTTCCAGGAAGTTGATGTGTGTGAATAATAACTGTAAAAGCTAAACTCTGCATGACTTGCAAATGTTAAATGCACAAATGAAAAGCAGCAAAGGACAGGAAAACAAGGGCGGTAAGGTCAGCAGATGGAAGTTGTTGTTGAATGACGTGAGCTTGCTTTTGCAATTAAACCTTGTGCATTGCCATAAAGCACAGAGATTCTGCCATATCTATTTGAATCCCTGTATTGCAATCAACATGAAATCCTGCCACTCAGACAGCATTAAGGATGGAGTAATGGAAAAGCTCTGGAACATGAACCCACATGCTGTTTTTCTCTGTGCAGTGCCACAAAAGTATTGCCATCCAGCTGACAGTGTGTGTGTAAAGAGGACGTAATCCAAGAATTTATTTATTATTTTATTTAAATTCTTTCACACATTTCCTGTTGGCCGCTATCCTTTAACTTAACCTCAACTGCCATGGTTTCACTTAATTATTTTTGTAATGGTGATGACAAAAAGCAATGGCAAATATGCATGATGCCTATTTCTATGCATGATAAGGTATTTTCAAATTAGTTTTATATTTGTGGTTTCACCTATGGTATTAAAAAAGGGAGAGATGAAGAAGGTGACTAGAAGTGTGTGATACGATAACTTCAAGCAGTAATCAATCATTAGCATATTAAGACACTTCAGTTAGAATAAGCTGCTGTCCATCCTATATCCAGATATCTACACGGAACCATTTTTATTTTCATTGTTATACCATTTAGCTCAAAAGACTTTAGTATCATTTGATAGCAGCATTAAAAAGGATTATTAGATGTTAGGATGTCATAGCTGATAATTTGCTAGAACCACAAATGTGAATTTCATTAAGCCCATCCTCCACCACTTCCATAAGAGCAGATTCTGTTGATAAAGCCACGGGGCCTGATAGCTATCAGGTATAATTAAACTGATAATTAGAATACTTTAATTGTAAAGCAGAGTCATTAAATGTTCTCTCCAGCCTATTAAGAAGCAAACTGTATGCAAATGATTTTTTTTGTCTAAATGCAGCTTTTTATTGTCACGTTCAAAACTTAGAAACAGTGTCATGAACATGAAAATCTCACATATAAACTGCTATATTTTGGACTAATCTTAAATGGGTCATATTTCTTTTATTCACCTATTTGGTGATTTTTTTGTGTCACACAAAAATGTAACGTTTGTATTGAGTAGATATTTAGTAATATGATTTAGAATCAATTACACTTATATATATAGTATTTTACAGTAATCAAGAATCAGTCAGTTTTTAGTTAAAATATCATTTCATATTCTGTGATTGGCTAAACATAATGGGAAATTGATTGTCTATATTTCCATCCTGGTAACAATTCCATATGTCTCTGAATGCTAAGTACAGAATTAAGAATTTCTTTGAATATTAAGATTGCTCACCATGTCGATGGATGGATGATTTGTTGTTCATAAGATGACCAACATTTTTCAAAAGTATTTTGAAAAATGATTTTTTTAAATAAGAATTTAAAATAAAAAATATATATACTAAACAGATGGAAAACATATTGGTTACAGCACTATCAAAATTAGAACCCACACACACACACATACACATTTTATTTATATAATCTGATATGAATAATAAATCAAATACACTATTTTGCTACAAAGAAAAAAAACTATCTCTTGTAGAAAGAGGTCTTTCTGAGAGCTGTCTGTGATGGCTAACACAGATACAGAAAACAGCTAAAATAGCTTTAGGCTGACCTTGAACAATGTGTAGTGGCATCAGTGTGAGCTCACCACACACTGAACCACAGAAAGCACTGTCAAAAGGGACAGGACTACTGAAGGAAAGCCTCAAAATGCACAAAATGTAACAAACTCCATGCAACATAACTACATCAGTGTTTTTATGGTGTTCACCAGGGGCTTACTGATAAAGTTTACTATGACAACTATGTGGACCGAACTGCAGAGGTCAGACCTGCACAGCAGGACAAGGAGTGAGCAGCGAGCTGTTTAGCAATTTGCAGCTCACAAAAATCTCTTTTTGACCGTGAGGGGCTACTGTGGGTTTCAGAGCTGATGTGGTTAATGTAAAAAAGACTGAAAGCTATGCTCACTCTTGTATCTCAAACTAAAATATCGTGAAAATGAGCATGCACACCTTCATGGTCAGTTTCTATAAATGCTTTGACGAGATGTAGCAGATTAAAACCCATGATTGCTGTAGTCATTTGATTGCTCTCAAAATCTAAATGTTACTGAATATTACTTTTAGCAGGGTAACATTTGTTAAAACTAAATAATACTGTCATATATTCTAACGAAATGCAGCATATAGATAGACAGATAATTTATCAAGATGAATGTGTGCCAGACTGTAGCCAATCAGAAATGTATTAGCTTACTTCAAAATGCTTTAATTTGATTTGTATTTTCAACTTCCCTGTTAGTTTTGCCAAAATGTCACCGAATTTTTCAAATTGTTTCCTGATAATCGAAGTCAATACCATGGTTGCATGAAGAAAGACCATGCTGCTAAAGAGACTTTTCCTGTGAGCTCATTTACAGTGTTAATTTAGTGCTTGAAAGACTTCTAAACCTCATTCAAACTGCACTCAACAGAGCAATTGATGACAAAGGCAATAAGAACCAGAGAGCTGGGTTAGTTCCTAAAGCATGACAAATCTGTGATACTGCTGCGTGTTTATGGTGCTGTGAAGAAAGTGAGAGGTAAAGAAAGCAAGAAGTCTAAAATGAGACAGGAAAAAATAAAGTTACTGTAGCAGGAAAAAGCTGGAACAAGAATGAAGCGTATATCAAGAAGACAATACAGAAAAGTGGCATTAACTCCCCAAAAATATTGTCAATTCATTACTATTGAATGCAATAGTATTAAAAGTCATAACTAATATTTTATGGACATTATCTCCTTTATATATGGACTAAAATTTATTCATATGAAGATGTTAATAATCAAATAATATGGAACACCCTGTGATGTCAAATATTTGACATATATATGCTCAGAGCCTGTTCTTTGTTGCCTCCATGCATTGCAGGTTTTCCTGGTCACCAAAAGGACGTATCAACATCGTCCACTTTTTCTACGGTACATGCTGTGTAGTGGCTCATTTTTTCATGATGGCTCTTCCACCCCCTCCTTTTCATCATTTGGTTTAAGCATTGGTGTAGCAGTTCATCACAGGGGGCAATCTTTCTGATATTTTGTTTCATGAGTGCTGTTTCATCCTGAAGGGTGTCTTACGTTCACCAGCCCTCAGCCTTTCTTTCAGAGTTTTTCTTGTCTTGATATCAGTGACTGGAATCTCCTCTTTTGACCAGGTTATTATACCAGTGGGGTATCTGATAACTGGCAGAACATATGTTTTGATGGCTCATACTTTGTTCTTTTTATTCACCTCACTCTTCAGGACATGCTTTACTCTTTGTAGATGCCTGACTTCGCTGTCACCTCTTCATGGTTGCCTTTTACCAAGATATTTGTAGCTGTCTTGGACATCTACTGTTTCTTTCTGTAGTTTAACTCCTCCAGTTGTGACAAACTTGCCACTCTTCGATAACATTCAAGCACACTTCCCATACTTGTCTGATCAAAATGACATTCTGAAAGCCTTGCATTGAGCGGATGTTTCACCCAGTATGATGTAATTTATGAAGAGGAGGTGACAGATAACTGATCCACTTTGGAATTGGTATCTATAGCCAATCTTTGTGACAGTCAGAGAACATTGACTTGGAAAACACATCTCCTTGATAAATGTCACACTTGGTGGTAGCTGTACAATTTGATTTGAATTGGCCTCTAGAACTGTCTTTCACAATCCTATTGACTTGTGATGAAAGATATTAGTGTCTTGTTAATGTTGTAGAGATCCAAACATTTCAGTATCCAGACAGCCTAGCTACACTCATGCTCCCTGACCGTACTGAGCAGATGCACAATTAGACTTGTCTCTACAAAAAATTCTAGACTTTAAACTGTAAAGCTTCTGTTTCATTTGGTTCACTAAAACTGACAAGAAGTGACAGGAAATCTAGTGATGATGAACAAAGACAAACAAAAAAAAAAGTGGAAATTTACATTTCAGGGCTGTGTGAGAAAATGTCAAACTCTGACACACATGTACAATTTAAACTAGTTCTATATCTGACTCTTATGGGTCAGTATCATTTCACTGATATAGAGGGCAAACAAACACTGGCCTAAAGGCCCATAAATGACATGTTCTCCCTTTTCCACTTCACCACCAACATGTTTTAGCAGAGATTGGTAGACAAGTGGCTGTTCCTGAGAGAGAATGAGTCCTGTGACCCTGGTGGAAGGGTGAATGCTCAGTCTCAATTTACCCATGGTCTGTTTCAGGCTTATTACACAGTAATCTCCAGAAAGTTCCTGCTGCTGGGAATAGCCTCGCCAGCATTTTTAGCAGCGGTTTTGTACAAGAGAAGAGGAAGTTAGACTATCCTCTTTACTGTGATTTATTACCCCCGAGGCTTGAAGTTTGCTCTTGGGTTACATTTGTTTGTTTCTTTTGTATTCCTTCTTCTCTTTTTTGTCATTTTTGGGTAATATTCTTTATCAACTGATGAGGAAATTGCTGATTTATCATCAAACATTATCTAGTGAGGGAGGATTAGTTGCTTTTAAGGTCAGTGTTCTAAGTAGTGAATATTACTCTTGTGTGTATATGTGTCCCTGTGTGTGAATAAGTATGAGGCAGCATATTTGTGCAAATGAAATGATAAGTGATTGAGTCAGTGAGAGTTCAAACCCTGTATACCCAAAGACTGATGTTTTCTAAAAGAGAGAGCACAGCCGGACAATTGTTTTCTGTCAGGGGGACGCACACAGAAAATACATCTTGAATTTCAGATAATCACTTTCCAAGCAGAAAAATATGGATGAACTACCCATGAATACCAATCTGAAACTGTTTCATGGTGGTCTACCTTCCTGACTGGAACAGATTCTCTGCTCACAACAGTCTGGTCAGGGTAGATTATAAAGGATATTGGAATTACAGCAGGTGCCATGTGTGCCATTATATTTTCCTGTCACACCCTGAACTCTGCTCAATGAAGATGATTAATGAGTGCTTGTTTTCTTATTAACTTGGAGAAAAAGCCGAATAATATCCCTGCATTCATAAATATGTAATAGAGCCACAGCTACCTGGTTCTTAGAAATGTTCAGTAAACTATCAAATATAGCTGTGCTGTCAGTATGTATATCCATTTCATTTTATCCTTTAATGTTTAACAGCTTGTTTAACATTGGCCATTATACAACAAAAGTATAAAGGTACATATATGTGTGATAATTGTGTTAACAAATGAAATGTATAACTTATATGTAAGGGCTGACAGAGTGCTACTTTACATATGTTAAGTTGTGATGTAAAAAGAGACGTAACACAAAGTCAATCGCTCTGTTAAAAAAGCCCACCCTGTTTTAATCAGTTCTAGTGGCTTGATCAAGCCCCTCCCACAGTCTGCATCAGCTCTGTGTAAATAAAGAAAAAAATAATTTAAATAAAAAAATAGGTAATATATTTGGATACATATCCAAGTGCAAAATTAGTCCTTAACATTTTAACATAATTTAACGGGAAATGGCTAAATGTTAAAAGTCCAAGACAAAAAAATTGTTTTGTGACGTACTTAATGGTATTTAAACGTCTTTAACAACAAAAGAATAGTTTTACATGTATTTTTTTTATTTAAGTCAAATTAAACTTTACTTATTGTGCCAGTTGACAAAAATGTAATTTGAGGGCATTTTCTAAAGCATGTAAACAAGTTCAGTGTGAATTCAGTAAAATACAGTCCAGTTAAATACAATTAAATCCTATTATAGAAGACAAGTTGGTACTGCACTGGAAAATAACTGTATGAATTTGATCACTCACCCTGCACTTACGAACATAAACTGACTCTAGGTCCAATTAAGTGCTTCAAAGTTTTGAGTTTCAAGAAAGCTGATGGAGAACAGTAGGTGGTGCCTGATCAGGCTAATCAAGTCGAGTGGCATTTTCTGGAAGTTGGCATATAACCCAACTTCTGTTTCACAGGAAACCCATAAAAGTGCAGATGCAAATGCTTCACACTGAGTCTTTTTAAGGTGACTTGGGGATGGAGGACCCAGGTTTAAATCTCTGGACAGTCAATGACGGTGAACCACTGTGGCCCTCTGAGCAAGGCCTTTAACCCCCCACCCATATGCTCCTAGTGTAACTGAGTTAAAGACAGAGAAACAATTTCCACATTTTAATGAATAAAGTATACATTACTGTTATCATCAATGGACAGAATTCCTAATAGTTTACACTCACTTACACATATGCTTATATAGTGATGGTGCGGTTCTGCAGGTTTAATCGTCAACTGCAACAGTTATTTTCATTTTACTTCCTCCTGGTGTTGTGAAAGTTTTACTCAGCTGGTCTTCTTATAAGTGCTCTCAGTGATTGTCTGCTTTGTTTTCTTACAGTGGCAGTAGGATGCATTGTGTGGACTTTCTTTATAGGTGTAGCAGCTGATTGTCTGGTTTCTGTGTTTTGCTTGTACAGTTGTTGCTGTTGCTTTCTATCACTTCTATATTTGTCTACATTTTTTTCTCTTCTCCCCACTCTTCTCTTTCCTTCCTTTTCCCTTGTCAGGTCCAGCATAAACATGTAACTTGGCAATAACTAAAAAGAACAATTTCAAGCATCAAGGGGACCCTTAAATCCACAAAGTTTTATTTCCATTATATCCACTAAACTCCCTCTTGACAAAGCAAATCTGTTTGGCGCAGCACGGCAGCCAGACCATCATTCTGCTTGCTTTGATGATGGAAAGGACAAGTTCAGCAAGTGTTTGGAAATAATTAAAAAAAGGAAAATCAAACTATTTTTCCCAAAAGAAAAGGCTGACACTTGTCTTAAAAGCATCTGTCTGTGATGAAATGCACAGAGGAACTGTTAACATTCTCTGTTTGTGGTTCTGTGGGGACATCCAGTTCAGGAACTTCACAAATGCCCAAATATTATGAGCTTTTTTTTTTTATTTTTCATTTTCTGCATGGATAGATGCCTTGTGTCTACTGGCTGCCAGTATTCAAGACATTACATAAAGTGCTTGCATTGTGGACTTGCTGAGCCCTGCATTACGTGTGTGTGGACTGCAACAAGCCAATATTCCACTATGAAAGCTGTTGAAGTGAAAGGGTTTTAAACTGCAGCATTGGGTTTAGTCTAGCAGAGTTGTTAGTCAGCAACCACATTGCCCTGACCTCAAATAGACCTAAACAAACAAAGAAAAAGTATATTGACGCATGGGGTTTTCATAGAATATGAATGTCTTCCAAATTTGGAACAAAAAATACAAAAACATTTCTTTCTTATCGTTTAAGGAAATTAATCAAAAAACAGACTCTGATAATACCTCAGTCCACGAAAGACCGGGCTAGGTGCCCGATGATTAAAAAAAATAACACTTGACTCTATGACAGATATTGGACCATCTTTCTTGATAAACAGTGGGAGGACTTTGATGAATACACACTGCATAAAAATAGCTCAGAATCTCACCAGTAAACAACTGCAGAAACAAGATGACCTCTACAGCAGAAAGTTGAAAGGCACATCTACAGAATCGTACTGAAAACCCAGGGTCACAGGAGTTGAAGGAGGGAGACTGATCAGTATGAAAACTACCTTTGGAAACATAAGAACTCACATTTTTAAGTGGTTTCTGCAGTGCTCACCTGTCCATCATGTACATGTGGCATGGGTTGTGTTCTCAGTGTTATCCTTCGATTTTAACCAAAGTATCCCATTTTTTTGACAATGCTTGATAGTGACTAATGACAGGTTATATCTTTAATCAAACTAAGTCCTCTAAAGTTACATTTTTGATCTATCCTCTACATTGTGTGTGTTAGAAAGCCCAGTGCCTTTGCATGGCTGTAAAGAATATAACATCTATCTGTTGTTAACAGAGATGAGGGGATGTTTTGGAGTCAGATATGGCACTCATCCCATCCTTTGTAAGTTCTCACCAAACAACTAATATATAAACTAACTGCTAAAAAATGCCCAGATGGGCCACAATTTCTAAGATAATCTCATAGTTTCCCTCAGCCTGCATTTCTCAGTCACATTAAAGTGATTTAACAGTGAAAAATATTATGTGGGGACTTCAATACAGGTAAAATTTCACAGCCTGTCATGGACTCTCATGAACCTTGAGGGTTCATGCCTATTAAAACCTTTGGAGGTTTTAATAGGACTGCATTAGTTACTGACAAGTTCAAGTAAACAAGCATGGTAAATGTGGTTGCAACCTGAATGTTAAATTCAGCTGAAATCCTTACTTATGCCAAGAAGTAAGACCAAATTACACAGAATTTATGCAGACATGGATTCACATGGAGGCGAGCAGTAAACCACTAATTTAGGGGCTCAGAGTTGGATTTTAGATATCAAGTGTTTCAGGATGCTAGGTGAGCATTTGTGTAGGGTTGTAGAATTTGTACAGTACCATTGTTTGTGTACAGATAGTCTGACTAGGTGTTACAAATAGCCCCCTTGTTAAATTTGCATTTTTGCAGTAGGGTTTTCCAAATTTCCTGTGCATCTCTCTTTTAGCTTAGGTCCAGCCTTGCAGAAACCCACAGAAACTTTTGCTTAGGTTAGCTTATATTGACCAGAAGGTCAAACTGTACATTTAGGTAAAAAGAGCAATCCAAGCAGCAAGCAAGAAAGTTTGCCATCATAAAATCAGCCATGCATCTTACTCAGATGTATCGTGGGTGGTATTAAAATCAAGCTCTTTGAGTCTTACGTTGACAGACAAAATGTGTTTTTGTTTCTTTTTCTTTCCTGCCTCACTTGCAAAAAAGTTCTTCATGAATGACAGCCGAACACACAAAACCACACGTCCACAGAGAAGCAATTTTACTTTATTTTGTAGAAAAGTTAAGACTGTCACTCATTCAACTTTACCTGCTGTAGAACTATTCCAGTGTAGGATCATGTCGACATTTAAATGTTTATCCACTAAATAAGAAAATCTACACCCTCTGAAAAATTGTCTGAGAAATGCAAATTAGAAATGATTCATTTTTTCATCTGAGAAGATAGTATAAAGTTCCCCTGAGTGTGAAAAAGCAATATTTACTGAATTTTTTTGATGATGGCATATTTTTAAGTTTCTTAGCTCAGTTTGAGAGAGATGGTGAAATTCACCAATGTTGACTGGACTGTCAGAGTAAGGAAACGTCATCTGAATTTGCAGAGACGCAGCAAAACAATACCAAACAGCCTAAGGGTTTTTTTTGTCATGGCCACTGACTCACTCTGGTTTTTGTTTAGTCAACATTAGTCTTAATATTCAAAATGGAGAACTATGACCTAGCGTACCGTTCCAGTCTTTGGTGCAAATTACTGTTCAGAAAGCTTAAACAGCCGTTCTCTCATATTTTGATTGCATACAACAAATTCCACCCCAAGTTTATATTGCTGATAAGGACTCTTGAACAGTTAAATGGATTGCCATCACCAAGGACACTGTAACCTCAATGAAGGATCAGGAGGAAATTGCTACCACTTTCTGTGTACATGCTGTTAGCAGAATCACAAGCAAAGCTTGAAAGGAATCCATCACTCATAGTGCTGTGCAGTAATGTTGCCTTCATGGTGGAGATCATGTCTGCCTGAATGATGAATATGATGGTAATATTTTATTTGACCCAGTTCACTTGCTAGTGAAACAGCATGGCCAGTCATGTGTTATATTCAATTATTCTTTTTTTAACAGGTATCTTACTAATTCTCATTCTCTCTTCCTTTACCTATTTTAAAAACGAATGTATTCCTCATCAAAAGTTTTTGGACCGTTAAACATTTCTTGCTCTTCAGGCTGTGTGAATCAGTAAAATAAATTTGAATTGAGATAAAAGCGTCATGCAAAATTCACTTCCTTGATGTCTCCCTGGCAGCTGTGTGTACATTAACATATTTTCACTGACACAATTCATTTATGGATAAGAGTTGAAGTGGAAGTGAAATATAATATTTTATGCAGTAAAATTCCTCTCCTTTGACTATAGCACGTTACCATTTTCAAAATCGACTTTGCATTATTTGGTAATTCAACCCAACGCCCCCCCACATGTACACAATGACTGGCAAATCTGACAAAGACTCGGATTCCACAATTAGGCAAGCCTGCCTTGTTTTTCATGTAAAAATTATCCATAATGAATATATTTACTGCCTCTTCTGTCTGACACAAATTTTCTTTTTCACTGGTTCCACTGTTTTGCAAGACCATCATAGAAAAAGAAAAATAGCACAGATTGTCATACTAGAGAAGCATTTAACTGACACAAAAGTAAACCTTGAAGTCCCCAAAACCACTCATAAATCTTAATATCTATGTAAAAGATAACTTTTATAGCCTCGGTTCATATCTGTCTGTTTCTGCAAGTCTTTCTAATGGAATAAAATATTTTATTTAGTTGAGAAAAATGTAATAAAACACCCTAGTCTCAAAAAACAGCTCTGTTTGCATATCCATGCGTCCCAAGCAGATTTTTGCTATGGGCAAAGTAGCCAAGCACACAGGGTGTAATTTGGATCTCAATGATGTAATTACAGCCAATGACATCACAAACTGCTACCAAATAAATTGTATTTCATGCATAAAGTTTTGATTATATACCTGTAGAGTCATATTTGTTTTATTATTATTATTATTATTATTATAGGTTATGTAAAATTGTAAAATCTATAAATACATCTTTAGTTTGCCAATCCAGGTTAGTTAATTTATATAACATTGTATTGGCAGTGATTTGACAAGGTTGTTGTGATGGTAAAGTTTTTATTTTCCAGTTAGGTGACAAATAAACACAAATGGAAATAAAAAGCTTCAGAAGTCCACGTGATCAGTTTCAATATGAAGGAAACAGTCTGCAACTATATCATCTTTGAGTGCCATGCATGCAATGAAACCACATGATTTCTGTGTTGCTATTGATTCACAGGACAGTTGATTCGGTTTATAGTCTTCATGAACTAATTTGTTTAAATTTGAGTCATTATGTAATTTTATTTCATTTCATCCTGTTAGTTTTTGTTTGTAACCCTAACTTAAATAATATCTATTTACATTTGTGCTGCTTTATGTTTAAACATACATTGTTGTTTTTTTTTTGTTTTTTTTTTGTTTTTTTTTTTTGCCTTTTTATCATTTGATGTGTGTTGTTCTTTTAACTGTGTTGTGAAGCCTGAAATTTAAATAAAATGTCCGTTATAACATTTTTTTGTCTTTTATTTCAAGTTGGGTAATTGATAGATGTTCAGTGTGAGATACACATTTAATTTTAATATAAATTAAAGGGCACTGCTGAAAAATCCCTTTTTTCTGAGGCCACACTGATGTCTGATGATTGCTTGGATGAAAACTTGGTGGGCTCTTAGTAGAGATGCAATGTTGATGAACGAATCGATTCTTTTGAACGACTCTTTTAAATGAACGATGGGAACTGATTCACAGCTGTGAGACGTTCATTTGTGAGCCATTCTTTTTATATACAAGTTTTTGACACTGCCTTCATCAAATCAAACTTTATTTATAAAGCGCTTTTCATGCCATAGGCAACACAAAGTTCTTTACATGATTAAAAACATAAGAATAAAAACACTCAATGAAATCTTTCACACAGTCACACGCACACATGTATACACACACACGCCAAGCCCAACCCCCCTCCCCACCCCACCCCCCTTCCAGGTAAAAATGACTGAATAAATAAATGAATAAATAAGTAAATAAGAAGTAGTACAGTTGAGTAAAATTAAAATAAAATAAATAACATTTGTGACATCATAGAAGTCTGATGTCAAACACTCTCCATTCATGTGAAGCATCTATGGGCAGAGAGTATTGTTTGGAAACAAATACTGCGAGTTCTATCCAAAACATTTACTAGAATTTGCCCTGACTGCTCAGGTTTATCCTTTTTTTATTCATATTTTTCATATTATTTTTTAGTCTTGTATAGTAGATTTTATACAGGTACATATTTTGATTGTTTGTCATTCTTATATATTGTTAAATTTTGTAAGATATTGTGAGAACGAGCCAGTCTTTTGAATGGCTCTGTGAAAGGAACGGCTCCTCAAGATCCGGCTCCCTTCAAAGAGCCATAAATCCCATCTCTAGCTCTTAGCCTCCTCTTTCAAGTGAAAGTCTTCAAGTGTGTTTATCCACACACAAATACAAACACACACACACCAACACAAACGCACATATCTGTTTGTGAATGAGATCGGAGAACACATGCACATGGGGCATTGTTGCATATCACTTTACTTGTACTTGTACAGACTGTTGTATATAAGTGGGTATCAGGGAATTGAGTTTTTTGTGTGTTAGCGAATGTGTTGGGTGGGGTCACCAAGGCAGGGCATTGGCCAAGGGCGCAACACAAGCAGGACCCCCCTTGATCCCACGGTTGAAAACAAAGACTTTAGCAGCAGGGAATACAAAGCAGATTGGAAGAGGATAGTCTGGCAAGAACATCACTGTTATCAATGTATTAAGGTTTAAAATATCATGCTTCAATTGGGACTTTAAAGTATTTTAGTATTCCGGGTATGCAAGTACTAATAATTAGACCGCTGGCAGAAAACTCAAGAAGAAAGTGTCTAAGGTTGCGGAATTGAGGGCTCAAGCATACTCAAATTAGAACTAAAATTTTAACTCCTGCATATAACGTGATGCAAAGAGCCAAATAAACAGCAAGTGTTTGGGTGGCATTTACAAATCAGCAAGCACACACACGAGTTGTCAGAAGAAGTTTTTTTTTCTGTAAAAGCACTGATGTGTGACTTTACTGATGCAAACAATGATATAAGAAAATAAATGCCTACAAGCAATGTATTCAAGTCACTGGTTTTCCAATTTAAATCTTATGTCTATCAGAGCCATATTTCAACATACCATTTCACAGCATGAAGTCAACTATTATTTTTCTTAAACAATATGATTTAAAATAATAATAATAATAACTTTTATTTCAAGGCGCCTTTCAAGACCCAAGGTCACCTCACAAAAGACAATTAAAATCAGTTAAAACATAAAACAAAACATCAAAACAAACATCATGCAGCAGACAGTTAAAAACATTAAGGTGAGAAGGCCAGTTTAAACAGATGAGTTTTAAGTTGTGATTTGAATGATGGAAGTGAGTCGATGTTACGGAGTTCAGGTGGGAGTGTGTTCCAGAGCTGGGGAGCAGAGCGACTGAAGGCTCTGCTCCCCATGGTGGTGAGACGGGCACGGGGCACAGAAAGGTGAATGGAGGAAGATGATCTGAGAGTGCGGGAGGGAGTAGCTATATGGAGTAGGTCAGACAGATATGGAGGGGCCAGATTATGGAGACATTTGAAGGTGAAAAGCAGGATCTTGTAGTTGATTCTGAATTTTATTGGGAGCCAGTGAAGTTGTTTGAGAACCGGTGTGATGTGTTGAAAAGAAGGTGTGCAAGTGATAATCCGGGCAGCAGAGTTCTGAAGAAGCTGTAGTTTATGAAGTGATTTATCGGGGAGACCAAGAAGAAGTGAATTGCAATAATCGATTCTTGAGGTGACCAGACTGTGGACGAGGATAGCTGCAGCATGTGGAGTGAGAGATGAACGCAAGCGGTTGATATTTCGGAGGTGGAAGTAGGCAGACCGAGTGATGCTATTAATGTGTGAATGAAATGAAAGGGTGCTATCGAAAATGACGCCGAGACTTTTTACCTGAGGGGAGGGAAGAATAGAAGAGCTGTCAATGTTAACAGAGAAACTGTGAGATTTGGTTAAAGTGGTGGGTGTGCCGACAAGGAGAACTTCTGTTTTGCTGCTGTTGAGTTTAAGAAAATTGGAAGAGAACCATGTCTTGATTTCAAGAAGACAGTCAGAGAGGGATGAAGGCGGAACAGAAGAATTTGGTTTTGATGAGATGTAGAGCTGTGTATCGTCTGCATAAGAGTGAAAGTTGATATTGTATTTGCGGAAAATGTGACCAAGCGGGAGGATATAAATGATAAACAGAAGAGGCCCCAGGACAGAACCTTGGGGTACACCGGCTGTTACGGGGAGTGATTGTGATGAATGATCCTTAATGTGAATGAACTGTGTGCGGTCGGACAGGTATGAAGTGAACCAGGTAAGAGGAGTATGAGAGACGCCGATGGATGCCAGTCTATTAAGGAGGGTGCTGTGAGAAATGGTGTCAAATGCTGCAGTAAGATCGAGGCGAATAAGGATGGTGATGAGGCCAGAATCAGCTGCCATCAGAAGGTCTTTTGTTATTTTCAGAAGAGCTGATTCTGTGCTGTGGAGTGGACGAAAGCCGGACTGGAAGTGTTCAAACAGATTATTGATAGAGAGGTCTTGGTGAAGCTGGGAGGCAACAACCTTTTCAAGGATTTTGGAGATGAAGGGAAGATTGGAAATTGGACGGAGGTTATTAGGGTCAGATGGATCAGCGCCAGGTTTTTTTAAGATCGGTGTGACGGCAGCTGATTTGAAGGCCAGTGGAACATGTCCGGTCATGAGGGAGGAGTGAATTATGGCAGTGATGTGTGGAGAGAGTGAGGAGAGACAGGACTTTACCAAGACTGTTGGGATCGGGTCAAGTGGGCTGGTGGAAGGTTTGGCTTTCCGAATCAGTTCAGATATGTCAGTTTGAGAAGGAAGGGTGAAGCTTGAGAATGAATGAATGATGGAGAAAGATGGAGGAAGAAAGTCTGCAGTGGAAGCTGCAGCTCCTTCGGAAGTGAGTTGTTGGTGGATGTTGTCGATTTTTGAAGTGAAGTAGGACAAAAGGAAGTTACAGAAGTCAGTTGAGTTGAGATGTGAGGGAAAAGAGTCCGGGGGTCTTGTAATTTTATTGAACAGAGAAAAGAGGGATTTGGAATTTCCTTCATTAGTGCAGATAATAGCAGAGTAGTATGCAGATTTAGTTGATCTAATGCAGTCTTTGTATAGAAGAATGTGATTATTATACATATCTTTATGGATACTGAGTCCAGTTTTCTTGGCAAGGCGTTCAAGCCGGCGCCCTTTAGCTTTGAGTTTGCGGAGGGAAGGAGTGAACCATGGAGCAGAACGGGAAAAGGAAACATGTCTGTGTTTGATTGGAGCAAAAGTGTTAAGTAGATTATAGAGGTTCTTGTTATAGTTACAGACTAATATATCTGGAGACGAGATACTGCTTACAGTGGGGAGGTTGTTTATGGCAGATGAAAATGTATCCGGATTAATGTCCTTGATTTTCCTGAAAGAAATGTAACGGAGAGGGTGGATTTTGGAAAATCACATCAAAAAGCACATCATGAGACTGAAAGTCAGAAAGTTTCCATTAAAGCATCCAGGATAGTGCTCAAATGTAAAAAAATGGGTGATGAAGATAAGACGCAATCAACAAAAAGAAAAAATAAATCACATTGGAGTTTTTTAGTCACTCAAACAGCACGGTGAGCAGCATGGCTACCAATCTAGTGTTAAAAATTCATTTGAAAAATGGATTCATCTGATATTTATTTAAAATAGTTAAAGCCATGTTGTATGTAGAGACCTATTGTATTGTTTTTGAAGAATCTATCAACAAGAATTTGTTGCTCATGTAGTTGTATAAAATTGAAAAATGTAGTTATATGAAATGTGATTTTTTTTTTCAGCTATTTTGAAGGCACATTGTGCATCAATGATTTGCTGCGATTTTATCTCCTCACCACAAAGCATATCCCATTTTTCACATCTAGATATGATGCATTAAGCTGTGCATACTATTATCACCTCTTACTGACAATGCTTCGTCATATGCATGCAATTCAGAGGTCACCTTTCCAGGCCTCTTGGAGTTATTGCTGCAGGTCATGCATGACTGCCTGAAAGCATTTCAACCAGGAGGGCAAATTATTACATTTATGGGGTGTGGCTGAGAAAATGACTTCAAAACATGAATTTGCTTTTAGTGTAATGCCTGACATCAGAAACTTAGCAGCCTACGAATACTTGGTACAAATCAGAGAGAAATGCATGTCAGTAAGGGTGCAGAAATGCTGCATCTGTACGTTCGCTTAAGGTATTCTATAAGACAGATGGAGTGCATTAACTTCACCAATCAATAGATTTTATACTATCTGTGGTTCTAATAGCTCTGTCTAATGTGCAAACGACTCAGTGCAAAGAGCCCATAGAGAATTATCACTTACTTCGAAGCTACACTAGCATTTAAGCTTAATTCAGATAACTTTTTTAGTTGCTGCACTGGTTCACTTATCATGAGGCAGAAAAATACAGCACCAAAGAGCAGACATAGTAGTTTGTTAGAAATCTAAAATGGCTACAGCTTAAGAATCAGACGTTATAGAATAATTGGAATTACTGATGTAATTTAGGCAAAAAATTGCTAAAAGCAAGAAAATCTGTTTCATCAAAGTCAAAAGGTTTTATCCATTATTTATTCCAATTATTTATTCCAATATCTCTAAGAAAAAACAAAAACAAAAAAGAACAAAATAGATGTTACAAAGTAAAAGGGACATTTCACTTTTTTTTTTTTTTTGTATTTTCAATCATTTATTTACTCTTAATGAAGGCACTAAAGTTAAGCCTGTAAATACAGATGTTCTTTTCATACCAAAAAGAACTTTGACATATGAAAACCAGTGTCACCATTTTTTTTTTCTCTCTCTTTTTTTGCATAGACTTGAAAGCTAAAAATGTCTCAATGGAAAACTTTCCACAAATGTGGGTGTTTACTGTGCCCTGGTTAGAGTTATGGTGTGTCAAAAAAGATCAAAGTTACATTTCGGGGAGTGTAGGATTCAGCTTTTTGAAGTCTGACACACACAAATAGGCAAGGTAGCCTCTGCTACATAAATTATAATAATTTAGTTTTTTTTTTATATATATATTTTATCTTTCACCTGTAAGTCTCATTACTTTATGCAGATGCAAAATAAAATTGCTTGCATTACTTTTAGTTTATTAATACAAATGCAACTCTCACTGTGTAAAGGGAAGCTAAAGAGAGCAGCAGTAGCTTTGTGAAATAAGTGTCAAAGTGCAAAATTTGTCTTCTTGTAAGACTACATTTCAGAGGTTCATATTTAAACTGTCATCACATCTATTACAGTCCATTTGGGTATGAGACCTTGCAAAATGAGTCTACCCAGGACGTGTCTCCCATTCATTTTCAGTGAAAAAAGCTTGTCACACTTTGATCTTGGCTGCTCTCTCCTAGCTCTGGGAGAAAATTAATCCAATGATTGCAATTAATGAAATTACCTGGCCACGGCAACTGGTAATGATAGTTTTTAAATCCTTTACTGTACTTTTATACGTCAGGTGATCATGATGAGATGGATAAAGGTTTTCATTTAAGGTCATTAAAAATATAGCCATAAATCCAGTCACTCAGTATAACACACTCCCTTACAAAATGTAATAATATGATCATGATGATGTGGTGCTGGACTATTATTTTGCATTCATTAGTTAACAGACAATTCAAAGGGCTTCAGGGTTCTTGCGAAATTAGCACTGAACAATGCTGAGATGGAAACATTGCAGGCACCAAAGATAAAGTGTTTAGCAGGCTTCAGGGTGTTTTATATTGTAATAATTAATGTTCAAACCACCATAATGTAGGAGTGTCAGCAGCTTAATTTAAATCCTGCTCAATTTCTTCCTGACTTCATCTTCATTATTTTCCCATTGCTTCCAACATGTTTACCAGTGATTAAAATGTTCTAGGGTGAGGGGGGGGGCCTCAAGTAACACTCACTGTTACACATATAACTTTTTTACCGGAATTTTTCAGTCATAAATGCAATGTGAAGCTTGGTATATATTTATGTCCGTAAGGACATAGATTAAATCTGAAGCCTGGCATGTGTGTGTAGTCACAAGGACTAACTGTCTTGCACTCATTCTTTTGGATTATTCATGATCCTCCATTAGCAAACTGGCTATTTGTATTTCAATGATCTACGGATGAAATGAGAGGCACTATACAGGATTAAAGAGCTGGTGCTAACCAACATTAGTCAACTTCCAAATACTGCAGTTCTTCATGCTTATGGGGAAAGAGAGTAAAAATGAGCGGGCACTTTGCCTCCAGTCATGTGTAATTAACGACACAATTATTGAAGTAGTTAATGATTTTTGTGGAGAGAGACATCTCTAGGACATGGTGTTGACAGTGTTGCAAGTGCAGTGCCTTACACTTACACACACACACCAATCCAGCTTCATGACAACCTCTGCTGCTAGCTCAGAGGTATATCAAAGATGCGCCTCTGGACTTCCAGGATATAAATACACATTGAAGTCAGATCAGTATATAAAGGCAATGTGAAAAGAGTTTAGGTGTTAAAAGGCAGTCAGTGACTTAAAGCCATGACATCATCTTAGAAAAAGAAACATAATAAATCATTGATGTTCTTTCTTTTTTTTCTTTTTTTCATTCTTCAGTTGTACAGACTTTTTTTTATGGATTTAACTGTAAATGAAATTGTTTCATTTGTTAAACCACAGTTTTGGTTAAACAAAAGATAACGAAAACATAATGTTTTTATCAGAAAAAAAAGCAATTAATGCATCTGTTTGAGATTAACTGAATAACGCAGATTGATATGGAATGGAAACTGAGAGTTGCCATTTTTTATTATCAAGCCTGCAATTCTGTTCACTTCCTTTTAATGTGTTTACTGAAGTTTAACAAAGATCTTTTGTCATATATATATATATATAACAGATCATTCCCTTTACGCCTGAAAACCAGTTTTAAAATTTGAAAAAAAAAAACAAAACAAAAAAATAAATAAATAATAAATAAATGTATATATATATATATATATATATATATATATATATATATATATATATATATATATATATATATAGCATGGCTGCTCTTGACTTCTGCACAATAGAAATGAGCCTGTGCACACACTCTTCCATGCAATTCTTGCCTAGTTTGTTTATTTTATTTTTTTTTTTCTGTCTTTTGCACCACTTACAGTTATAGATTGAAACATTACTGTTGGTGGTTTACCTGTATGGCCATGGACAGTCATACAGGTGAATGACAGGAACTGTGGAGAGACAAGGTACTGTAACTTACACTAGCTTACAATAATAAGACTTATTTGGAACTTATTGAGTGTGAAAATGGGACTGAGCTGGAAAATTTGTTTTCTATGTGAGGCAAACTTGTCGTAATGATAAAATATTTCATGTTAGCTGTAATAAAAAAGACTAAAGCAAATGTTTGGAGTGCACTGGATAAATATATTTCAATAATAAAGGGATCAACTAAAGCTTCAATATTCTATGATTTTTAACCTACACAAAAAATTACCATATTTTTTTCATGATTATTAACCTCAAAACATCAACAACTTTACAGACAAAGCCAAACAAAACAAATGAACACAAGGCAAGACACAGAGCCAATCAGTTATTATGTATTAATAGAAACAACAAGCTCTGCATCTGTCACCCTGTTTATTCTCTAAATTCTAGTGACGTTTGAGTCCTGAATGAATCTTTCAAAACTCAAGAATCATTATTCAGAGCAGAAAATCTACTACTACATTTGTGTAAATATATTAAGTTAATTGCTTTATTGGCTGTACAAACAACACATCTGATTTAATTTTTCAACTCCATGTTTCCTGGCCATAAATATTTACCTCCATGCTAAAAGCCTTGGATGAACAAATTATTCGTCACAATAACCTGGCCACACCCACAAAATGAACGAATCATTAAGTTGCTCAGCCACAGCTAAGGCTGGGCTGTTTTACCACTAGAAAAGACTCTTTCCCACCAAGTTTGTTGCTCTTCTCAAGTGTTCTGATGACATAGGAAGAAATTATTTAGTTTGTTAAATTATGAGACAAATATATTATATATTATACCCTCCATGTGAATCCTTGAAAATCTTTGAATGACTCACAACACACAGCACAACACGTGCTCCAATCATTTTCTATTATTAACCCCCACACTAGTAAGAGCTAACCATCTGACGACACTCTCTACACCTTTTCTAGAGAGCAGTCATATTTGGAGTTACAGCTGTGCTGGAAAATTAAGTGGGTGTATTTGCTAGGTTATGGTAATCATACGAGCTTGAATAAAGACAAATGGACTTTGTTTGCCCTGGAGGAAAAAAAAAAGCAAAAAATCACAAAGTGCCATTACACACACACAGACACACACACACACACACACACACACACACACACATATATATATAATTAAAACATTAAAGTTAAACCTTAGGCTCTCATTGCAGGGCTCCAGACTGCGACCAAATGGTAGCCTTTTGCGACTAAAATGTGAGACGGTGCAAATAAAATTTTCATCTACTCGATACGTTTGTCGGTCTTTTTCTTGTAGTAGTTATAACTGAATTTATTTGGTCGCTAACAAACTACTGCTCCCTTCTTCAGCCCAGTAGTTCACAGTAATGCGCAAATCAGCTGCTGGTTTGCCAACTCAAACTAACTTCAATACGAGAAAAGGAGACGAACACCAATGAAGAAGAAGACAGCCAATTTCCGTGTGAGTGTGGACAAACGACCACTGAGATTGGCTTACGTGTGTTACCAACTTAGCGACTTTGTCGCTACATTTACAGAGTTTTCAGACCCCTCTAGCGACTTTTTTTTTTTTTTTTTTTAAAGCGAATAACAACAAATGTAATGACTTTTTCTGGTATTACTGGAGCTTTTTGGAGACTGACATGAATGAACGTAGTTTACTCTTCCCAATGAGGAGCAGGTGCTGCGCAGACCCCTCCCCCATCCAAACGCACTCATACTAAGCTTGATCCTCATCATGTCCCTCACACAGCAGCTTCCAGCTGCATTCGAAGCAAGAGATCAGCTCTGTTTCATTACCAGGCTGAAAATGAAAAGTAGAAAGCTGCTGCTGGAGGATCCTGCACTGGTTTACCGTCAGATAGTAATGTCTAAGAAGAATGTGGACAAAAATATTTTAAAAGTTAAAAGTGTTGTGACATGTTCCAGATTCCTAATTAAGAAATAAAATAAACTTAAAAAAACTTAACTAGAAAATTAGGAAAATATTGACAGAATCATTATTTTATTTATTTTGCTGTTCTAAACATTTTTAGGTTGTCTTTATAAAGTTTTGCCTTTCCCACTACATCCCTCTTTATGGCAGCATCAATTATAACTATATGTACAAGGTTGATGATGCTAATTAGCGACTTTTAGGACAGCCAGTGGCTACTTTTCTTACTTTTGTTTTCTTACTTTTCTTTGGGAACAGTGGCTGGAGAGGAGTATCAGTCCCGGAAGCTGTTTATTGCCAGGAACTACATGGACCAGTCATACCATGCCCTATAGGGGAAGATGGTGACAAAGATGCCGTTCTGCTTCGACTACAAAGTGAATATCAAATTATCAAATCTGATTTGACTTCACAAGTTCTATGTCTATTTGTTTTCGGTAAGTATGTGTTCAGTAAGATGTTTTTTTTTTTTTTTTATGTCAACTGCTTTACAAAAAAATGTGAATTGTAAGCGTTGTAATTTCTGAATTTATTGTTCAAGTAGTTATCACTAAAACAGTGAAAATGACAGGAAATGTGAGTATTTACTATGCAAAGCGATTTCAGCATGTGTCCCTAAATTTTCTGCTTGCGCTCCTAAAAATTTAAATCAGGGCCACTGTGCTCCTCGTAAAAAACATTGGTCTGGAGCCCTGCATTGTAAAAAAAAAAACAAATAAATAACTGGCTTTCCCCTTTATTCTTGAGCAATAAATAAATAAACAACTAAATAAACTAATTAATAGATAAATAAATTCAACATTGTGTGTTTTGAAAATGCTAACAAAACATTGTATCAATCTTAAACTTAAATTATGCTACAGGTTGCTACAGGTCTGAACTAGTAAAGCATAGATGTTCAAACAGGTCACACACGCAATAGCAATTTGACATAATTTACATTATTTCTAGTGATCAGTCACCCTTTGATTATTGGAAATGTAGGCAAACATGGATATCATCACCGGGGCTGAAGACCATTTTCACCTAGAGATTTGGTGTCTGTGGGAAGTGAGTCCTGAATTTTTCAGTGGTTATAGTATTTAAAGATTTGGCTTTAGTATTGCATTCTTCTTTAGGCAAACATGAAATGGATCAGTAGGGTCTGATGAGGAGAAGTTGGTAACAAAACACTGCTGTCAAGAACAAAGTAATAAATGAATGAAAAGCCTTATTTGGCGAGTGGGGGTCAGTTAAATACTATTCTTTTTATTAATGAAAATAGTTTTCAGGTCAGCCAAGAAAATACAGAGAAAGGATAAAGACTGATATTATGAGTAAAGTGAACACAGGCCCCATCCAGGCTCTCAGATTAAACATTGTAATTTTCTGAATAACCCGTCTGTAGTATTTTATCAGTAACTTATCCATCACTCAATTCAGAAAATGTTGCATCTAAATTATGATCTTTTTCCAACACAGTAGACTGCACAGCTTGCACTCCCGAGATCCTTCTGGAGATTATGATCTCTGAGGCTTTGAAGGTGACTCGTTTAACTCCTAGTCAGGGCTAATCTGGCTGGATTTTGTCAAATGTAAGAACAGCCTGTATCCCAAGATAAGAGCTAGTCGGGGTAGGAACTGACTCTAGCAGCCTGCTTTTGAAAGATTTGGAAGTTGAACCTCTGGGGTTCATGGAAGAGTTTCACACATAACAGCGGGTGAAATATAATTCCCAAAATCAAAACCTCATCTCTTGCCTCGGAACACAATCCTTTAACAAGAAATGGACTTGGAGTAATACACCACCCAGATTTTTGCTGGCTTTCATTGTGGTCTTGTGTTACAGCAAGAGCCCCAGAGTTTCATTTTGCTGTAATTGCACATTCGAGTTTCAAGTTGTGTCTTTTAGGAGGGGAACTCGTGTTGTAGCGTTATCAGAAAATTAGAAGCCAAGTACTGCAGGGGAGTTAAAGATAAATCCACAAAACAGTCCCTGCTTTTCACTAGCATAATGTCAATGCCAGATGAATGTAAAGCCCACCCTGCATTAATAGATTAGGCTTAAAAAAAGTTGATATCAGGTTCCACAGTGGCAGCAAAGAAACATTCAATAAAATGCTTTTCTGTATTTAGTGTACTTTTATGAACTTCTAAATGCATTGAGAATGATACATCCTCCACAAAAAACAAGAAACATCAAGAATTTTGAGTCCAGTAGATGCAAAAACTGGGAATTTATGTCAGATCATGGTAGCTAATTATGCTGTCAAAAACTGAAAAGAGATGTAGATGACAATAGAAATTTATTATGCTGCCATTACATAATGTAAAACCCTTTCTGTGGATTTGTGTGACACAACCTACATCTGTCGAGAACATTTATGCACATACTAATATTCTATGTCTATGTATAACATATGTAGCTTATTTAGTTTAGTGCATTATCTCTGCCATCTTTTCCAAGAACAGTGCAGTCTGAAGTTTTTTTTTTAAATTGAGCTTCCAATAACTCCTAACTTTCCATTTTTAAAAAAAGAAAAAGCCACAATAATTCAATCAAATCAAAACTAAAATAAAAAAATCAAAGAAAGCTATGGAGACAAGCCCCTAATTAATTATGTTTTTGCAGTGGGTGAGCAAAGAATTATCAATATACCAAGTACTGGTTTCATATCACACTATACATGTGTACATGTCACTAACAGGACTCCTTTTTTATTCTTGCCATTTTAAAACATCTCCTCTTTCCAGCTCTTTCTCAGCTTCAGATGATGTAAAGGCCGTCTGGGAGAGCAGAGAGGGTGCATGCATGGGGTGCTAATTCCCAGGTGACAAAGCTTCTCTTCAAACGCATGAACTCATCACTGGGAGAAAGGAAAAAAAGAAAAGAAAAGAAAAAAGTATTCCCCATCTTCTTTTCAATTCCCCTTATAATGAAAAAAATTTACACCTGGAAATGGAGGCTTTCTGCATAAGAAGGGTGAAAGGCAGCTAATGTGAATGAATGAGGTGAGAATGTGCTTGTGCCTGTTTGTCTGCTGTTTCACACACACACACACACACACACATAGACTGTGGTTGCTCATTTTGACTCCATGTAAAAAGGGAAGAAGCTCTGGCAAATGTAAAGGGCAAATCAAATGGCAGAGGGGTTTATGGTTAGAGCCAGATAAAAAAAGATTATTCAGTAAATAAAACGGCTTCTTGTTCAATCATTTGAATGGGAAGTTGTGTACATTTCTGTTTGCATTTGGCATGTTAAAATTGCATATGCTAATGTTAGCTACAGGATTGTCCGTTAATTATGCATTGTCATGACAACATTCATTTAACATGCAATATAGCTCAATACTAATCTACAGAGTAGAGTTGACTAGGTGTAGAACGAAGCCACCTTGCAATTGGCCAATCTCTTCCTTAAAAAGGTGCCGTCAAAAATGTGCTGGCTACGGTTAGATAATAAATTAAAAATTGCAACATAAGCTCCGCTGTTACCATCCATGTTTACTTCCACAAACACATGTCACACGCGCGCTCACTGTCACGTTGTCATGTCTTCTACGCATGCAGGACACTTTTGGTGTGCATAAGGTTCATACAGGAGAACACATACAAGACGCATTTAATTGGAAAAAAAAATCGGATTTCACAAAAAAAATCCGAATTGAGCATTATGCCCAGCAGTGTGAACTTAGCCTAGGATAAGTGGTCTTAAATCCGATATGTATCTGATCTTTTGCCATGCAACTTTAGTCTGAATGGCCAGGTCGCATTAATCTGACCTACACGTCAGAGAGGCACTTACAAATGGACATAAGGGTTCTAATCGTCATATGAAAATTATTTATAAACTCCTTATCTGTAAAGGCACTTGCATCACTCTCTCACCACTCCTGACTGCAACACCATACCCACACGTTTTTCTGTGCAGACATTGCTCCACAAAATGTCATGGCCACAAATCTCCTCTCTTTTGTAATCTCCTCCTCAAAACGATGCCATTGAAAATATGCTGGCTATGGTTGGACAGTAACTTTAAAATTGCAACATACACTCTGCTGTTACCACAAACGTCAAGACGTCACATGTACGCTCACTGCCACGTTGTTGTGTCTTCTACGCATGCTGGACACTTTTGTGCGCATAAGGTTCATACAGGAGATCACATACAAGTTGAATGGCCAAGCTGACTGGAAAAGCACTATATAAGTATGTATTCAAAGGTCTGCTGACTCTGAGATGTAGCTCTAGGGATTTTTTGCAGTTTCCCTGAGCATCAAATGGTCCTGGACCTGGTGGGGGAATTACTGGGATGTCTACTCCCAGGAAGACCGACAGCTGTCATTTCTTACTGTAGAATGATGGACTCCAAATGTCCTTACAACTCTTCTCAGAATGGCAGGCAGCAACAGTTATTTTTTTAAGACCTTTGCTGATTTATGTCCTCCCTGGAGCCAGTATACAACACAAGATCAGATTCTCAGTGATGACAGTATGACAAAAACTTGAAAACTATAGTTGCAGGTTAAATTTTTGTCTTCATGATACTTGATATTATTTCATACATTGAGAGAACATTACAAAAGAACAACACGAGGGAAGGCCTGCATTGCATACATTTATATATTTACTCACTTAATAAACTATGTGTTCACACTGTTGTTAATAGACTGTGTTGACAATTCACTGAGACATGATTACGTTAAGGCCTCTCACTATTTTATTTTTAAGATGTGTGTTTTCCAAAACACTCAATTTTAGAATTGAGTTTAAAAGAAAAAAAAAGTGTTATTGCTATTTTTCAGTAGAAGGGTGTTGCCAATAGATGTAAATTAATCTACTCATAAGTGAATTTTGAAAGAGTTCCACATAAAATATGTTATGAATAGAAGTAAAGGAAATGCAAATTTCTGCTAAACTGATGTGATATAAATTTTATCATGGTGATAATTAATATGAAAAAAAATCACAATTTTCTCCACATTGAGATGTTTTTTTTTTCTTCCCCCCCACAAATGTAAAGTGGGAGTCAGTTTGTACTTTAATTCTTATATATCCTTCTCTAATATACAGAAGTTGTATCAGTCTGTTTATATTAAAGTGAAAAACATTGAAAAAGGAACAGTATTATCCAGATTTAGAGTAGCATTTTGTCACTGACTGAATGAAAAACTCAGGCAGTAAAACTGTTGATGTGGAGCTTAAGGCTCAACTGCCTTGCTATCATCTCGGTTGCTTTCCTTTGGCTATATTTTTACTAAGAAATTTCACTTCACTTTGGATGTAAAAGAGAGAAAGGAAAGAGTCCAATTACTACACCTACCTCCAATGGCTGTGCTCACATTTCCTCTCGCTTCCCCAGAGTTGGAGAAAACTGCATCGATTCAGACAGATAAGGCACTTGACAAAATGGGAGAAAGACATAATTCCATTTGTCTTGGTCTAGTCCATCCCATGTGGAAGTGTAAGTGTTGTTGCTGTCAGCTCAGCTCTACACCTGTTTGGTGGAGATAAAATCACATCTCCTGACAGCTGCCCTTTAATCACTTCTGCTAGTGGAAGACAGAGTACTGTGCCACTGGTGTACGGTAAACAAGCCACCAGAAATGTTGTCAATTCATGATAACTTTCTTCATGACTTCAATAAGTGTAAAAAGAAGAAGAAAGAAAAGCATTTAAATAAGAGTGCTAGAGAAAAAACCTTGCAAAGAAGTTGAATTCTACTCTGGCTCGAAAGTTAAAACATACATTTTGCCCTGTGTTATTTTTGCAATAGCAATAAATACAATGAACCATTTTTAGAGTGAATGTTGCATTGTATATATCTTTAGTACTTTTTTACCACCTTGACCTTATCTGTTTAAGGTTGTAGAACATCCCACACCTGTTTCCGTCAATAAATCTGAATCAACTCTAAAGTGTGCGCACGTGAGGGAACGCTTTTCTACACCCACATGCTGGCTATAAATGGTCAGGTGAACACCTATAATAAATATTCATCACATCATTTCCATGATGGCTCAGGAGAGAAAAAGAGGGAAGAAGCGGAATTTTTCAGGGTGTGAGGTAAAGATCCTGATGGACCATGTTGACAAACATAAAAATGTTTCATTGGTGAGCACATGTCAGAAAGGAAGACAAGCCAGAGGCATCGGATGTTGCAGCTGGATATCTCAGTTGGTAGGGCATCCGCCTGCCATGTGGGAGATTGAAGTTTGAATCCCACAGGGGTGAACAGTAAGGGGCCTTAGGCAAGACGCTGCAGCCCACAGTAAATCATTTTAGAGAAAAGCGTCTGCTAAATGACAGTAATGATGCTGGTAATGTTGTCTTTTGTTTTAATGTATAAAATAAATATGTCCTGATACATCTGAGATTGGTAGCAGTTTATTTAGTGATAAATAATATTTCTTTCTAGTTCGGGGGTGTTCCAGCTGGGTCAGGGGTGCTGCAGCTGTGGTTGGAGAGGGTGAGGCTAGGACTCCACACAGCACTGCCGCAGCCGTGTCCTCAGAGGAAGTCCTGCAGGTACAGAAAGACACGATCAACGCTATTAACAATGTGGCCAAGGAGTTGCGAGAAATAGAGACCGTCTTGACAGAAACTGGGACAGCAAAGGATTGTGTAAGAATAAATGAATAAATAAAGGAAATCCACCTCTTCTGTGTTTCATAAGTGTTGCATCACTTCTTGATGCTCCAGTCTGTCCCACTCTACTGGTTCTCAGAACAAATGACCAAAGCTTACTTCTCGCATTTTCCTTTACTGACAGGTAAATGCTGGCAGCAGACTCTCCACCTCATCATTTCCTTCTTTTCCCATTTTCTCAGATTTTGTGTGTACGTCATGGTCAGAGTTTCCATGGAGGTAGGAACATTCTCCCACCGAGTTTGGTTTTTATAAATCCCAAAAGTTGACTATATTTGGCATATGCCGGGTTTTGTACCTAGGCCAGCTTTATGCATGAGGCCCCTGGACATCATTATGTTCTTTCTATCTCATACACAAGAAACAAGTTCTCTGTTCTTGCTGAGTATGTGGCAATGTTTACCCTTTCTGTTAGAGACAGAATGGTAAACAGTGGTGTATTGATGACTAACACTGTGTAAAATTTGGAAGATTCCTTTCAGAAGATTCCTTCACACCCTTTTTCCTTTTAGTCTTGATCTAAAAGCATCTTCTTGGTGTTATTTGTGATATTACATCATATTAATGTACATTTTTTAAGACCTCTTGCCCTTTCATAAATGGTCACATCCAGTTCTCTTCTGTTGAAAAAGGTGTGCACACTGCTGTGCAGAGCTCATCGGAAGACTGATAAATAATGCTGGCATTGCAAAAATTAGAATTTAACCATAATACAGTGTTGATTCAATTACATAGTTTCAACATTTATCCTTTTAAAATTCTAAGCAGCAACTTTTTTTTTTTAAATTCAGAAATCAATCATTTTGACCTGAAATTAATATGAACACATTTTGCTATCTGGGAAACAAATTTTAATAATAATAAAAAAAATGAATAAATACATAAAAAAAAAAAGTGTCCAAAAGACTAGTTAACTGAGCTAAAAG
The DNA here is from genome assembly GCF_017639745.1 of Melanotaenia boesemani. NCBI lineage: Eukaryota > Metazoa > Chordata > Actinopteri > Atheriniformes > Melanotaeniidae > Melanotaenia > Melanotaenia boesemani. The sequence goes on along the minus strand of NC_055695.1, from coordinate 6,100,412 downwards.
AAGAAGAAAAAAAAAAGTGTGACCTGATCTTAAGCTGCAGATGTCTCTACAAGATCTGTACTGCAGAAATTACACACAGGAAACCTGTCCCAGTGCTGCTGTCTGTCCACCCATCAAGACATCCATCAATCCATCTAACTAGGTCAGAAGGTTCAGTTGGAGACTTGTGGTTGATATTCTACAAAGTTTCTTTTTTATTTGATTCATGCTGCAATTGTGCCCTTAGAGAAACAACTCAATTTCCTTCAATCACAAAAATTGAGGGGATTTAAAAGAATGAGCAGTCATTTTAGAAACTTTGAAATATATACCAAAAAAGGGCCACAGCCAAAATATGGTAAATGGTCTGTACTGATATAGCGCTTTTACCCAAAGCACTTTACATGTACGTCACATTCACCCATTCACACACTGATGGCAGAAGCTGCCATGCAAGGCACCCAGCCACGACCTATCAGGAGCAATTCAGGGGCAAGACACCTCAATATGAGCTCTCCGGGCCGGGATCGAACTAGCCGGGATCTAACCGGCAACCCTTGGGCTATTGGACAACAACTCTACCCACTGAGCCATCCCACACCATCCCAAATCCTTCATGCCATATTATCCTCCCAAACAGATGTGTTATTATTATTATTATTATTATTATTATTTGCTGCAAGGTGCATGGTGGTTAGCACTGCAGCCTCACAGCAAGAAGGTTTGCCAGCTCGAACTTCAGCTGGGAGGGGGGGGCTCAAACAGTAGCCTTCCTGTGTGCAGTTTGTGTGTTTTTCATGTGTATGCGTGTGTTCTCTCCGGGTACTTTGGTTTCATACCACAATCTAAAGACATGCATGTTAGGTTGATTGGTCACTGTAACATCTCCCTAGAAGTGAGTGTGAGTGTATATGGTTGTTTGTCTCTCTGTTTTGGTCCTGCGATGGACTGGCGACCTGTCCAGGGTATACCCTGCATCTTGCCTGCTAATTGCTGGCATAGGCTTCATCTTCCTGCAACCCTAAATTGTACTAAGCAGTATAGAAAATGAATGAATGAATGAATAAATGAATGAATTCTTATTAGTAACAATGATTCTCTGGCAATGCTGGACTCAGGTTATCCTGAGAATTAGATTACAGATTTAAAAAGCACAATTTCCTTTAAGACCTGTAATAAATTATTAATAAGTTCCCATTCTCAATATATTTTTGAAGTGCCTCATTTTAATGTTGCAGACAGGTGACTATGATGTTCAGCTGTATTCCATCAAATCTGGCATTCAGAACAATATATATATATATATATATATATATATATATATATATATATATGTGTGTGTGTGTGTGTGTGTGTGTGTGTGTGTGTGTATACATAATATTTTGATATATTACGGGTTATTTTTTCCAAAATTCCAGATTGAAAATATTGAAGCGATTTGAAATACCTTTGCTAAACTTCTACTGAGACCGTTGTCTGCATCTCATTCAGAACTAATTATAATTGCTTGTATTTCAAATAAATGCTGTGTGTTCTTATGTCCGCAAAATTAAATGATAAAAAAAATTATAAGAATTGTACTTTCGTCTTATACTGGAGGAGGAAATAAGTACCAAGACGACTGAGATTCTTATCTTTTAATTTATCTTGCACAGTATGAAATATTCCAGTAGGAATCAGTAATTATATACAATCCACAGTTCACTCTGTGAGAGCTGGTGAGATGGCCTTATTTAAGCTGGATATGATAACACTGCCAGAAGACAGAAAAACTGAGAATTCATTCACCACCCTTTTAAGTTCTGCAGAAAATAAAGAAAAACAGCCTCTTCGATAGATTATCACCATGCCCCATTCTTCCAGCAGTGTTTTATTTTTTATTATTATATTTGTATAGAAGGGGAAGTTTGGTTGCCAGTAAGATTTTTATTAATTTCAACTGATAATGAAAAGGGATTCTTACCAAATGTATGTGCAACTTTCCTCTGCATATGCTAAGTAAGAATAAAAACAATAATAATAATTTTAGTGTCAGGCCAGCCTTAGATGGTTATTATTTCCTCTGACTTATCTAATGTATTCTGGTTTTATTGTTTTCCTCCTACCTGTTATCCAGTAAAAATCTCACGTTGTGATGTTTATGAATGGATTTCTCTTGCAACAGGAGATGAAGCTGTGATGACATCTGTGCTTGAGATGGGATCATCTAATGGCTGTCTTCTGGCTTCATGCAGCTGAAAAGGAAGAAGATGATGGTTTTGATGGATTGTTTTGAATTTTGAGTTCAACATCAAACTGGGTTCTGTCATTTCACAAACTGAAGAGACATTACACTTTGATGTTTTTTCTTTCTTTTTTCCCCTCTCTCAGATAATGCTGAGATGTTGCTGTTCAAGTAATTATCACCAGCTGCATCTCCCCAACATTAAATCCCCCCCCCCACCACCACAATATTTAGTGATTTCCTTTAATGTTTGTGAAACGATGTGGCTTTGAAATTTAAGAATTTGAGGTGGATCCTCTCTCTGTATCAAACATTTTGGTGGATTTTTGTTTTTTCTACAGTCCCTTAAGAACGTTTATTGTGTCATTAGAGGGAAGCCATATTGCCTGTGCCTATAAATATTAACAATCACAGAAATGATAAAATTGATAGGATTGAATAAAACTGACTAATTTAGACTAGGAATTCACAATTAATAAAAGAACCACATACTGATAGGTAACAAATGATAATAAGGGCAAAGCTAAAATGCAGTTGTAAGTTATCGAATGTCCCAATGTTCAACACCCTGGATGTCTCTTAATCCAAAGCACTGTTTGGTTTGCTCACCGATTAAATAGCCTTTCTTTTGGCCATTTGTGTAATATCCAACCAGAATGAGCATTCTGCAAAGCCTCTGTATGATACCTTCAGGGCTCATAGGTCTTCCAGCCTCTTCGCTTGCACTCCACTTCCGGTACCTGGTGAGTTATATCTCATTAGCTTCTATGATATGCTCTTCCAAGGGCACAGTGACTTTCAGCAGGATCAGATGTTTTGTAGCTTGAAAATAGATCATGTCTGGTCTGAGTGATGGTTCATCAATATACCTTGGGATCCTCAGTTGCTTTCTGATCTCCACTGGCAGTCATCAGTCCTAGGCTATGTGGAGAAGATCTATTGGTGTTTACGTGAGAGCATCGGGCTTCTCTCCAGCTTTGACAAAGAAAACTGTATTCTTCATAACCTGAAGGTGTTTGCTGGTGCTTGCGGCTAAGACTAAACTTTTAAATACTATCCTCAACATCTCCAGCGTCCATCAAACACCACCATTATTGCCAACTCTTTCCCTTTAACCAAATTATCTTCAATGGTGGTTGTGAGGTGATGTCACTGTGTGGTGGCTTTTTTTTCTAATTCCTGATGCCATTCTGATGTGAACTACTTGAAGCAGTTGATGTGGCAAAAATAGGTAAAAAGAGCTCCTAACGCCAACTTGATGTATAATAAAAATGGTTTATTACCAAAGGTGACATCTTAAAAAGATCTGCAGCATCTGTGAGGTCAGCCCTCCTTATATATCAGGGATCACCAACTCCGGACCTCTTGAGCCAGTGTCCTGCAGGTTTTCACTGCATCCCTGCTGCAACACACCTGGTTCAAATTAAATAGTCAATAGTCAAGGTCTACACCAGCCTCTTAACGACCCATTATTTGAGTCAGGTGTGCTGCAGTATGGAGATATTGAAAACCTGCAGGACACTGGCTCAAGAGGTCCGGAGTTGGTGATCCCTGTTATATATGGTTTACAAGCAACATTCCTAAGCTGACCTTTGGAAAACACTATATAAAGAGCCTAGAATTCACTGACTCTTAGCAACTGACAGGCTGCTCACAACTGCAACCTAATATATTCAAAGGATCAGACACCTCACCTTCCACTGCTGCCAAAGAAGCTCTGGGCAATGTTTGTAGGCCAGGTACTGCACTGCTAGGTCCTTATTGCTGACCACCTAATTTGATGATCTCATCAACCTCCTTCAAACAAAATTTATATTAGGAGGAGTTAGACTGTTAAGGACTCTATCAGGTTCAAGACCTTGCTGAATCATTTAAAGACACACTCCAGAACTTTTGCAGATTTTCTCAGGGACACGCCCCCTATCGAAGGCTAATTTCCATCTTGCATCCTACCTGTACTGTAAGCTCTCTTCAGTGGGTAAAAGACAGTCTTATCCTGACTCTGGTCTTATTTCTTGCTTTCGTTTCCTAGCTTCCTCCGATAATCTCTTCTTTGACGAATTAGGATGTTGCTGAAATCTGACGAACACTGGCAGCCCTCAAGCGCTCCATCAGACCCAAAGTGTGAAGGAGCGCTTGGAAGAGGTCTATGATTCTCCCAGTAGACCACAAACACACTCAATAAAATCCAATATAATTCAATAATATACATACTTAAATTATATCTAATTATTATATATTAAAAACAAGTAAGTTTCTGGGGAAAACCTGTGTGGAGTTCGAATGCTGTCCTTTGTATGCATGGGTTCTCTCTGTGTTGGTTCTGTGATGGCCACCTTGCAGCTCTGCATTTAAAAACAAATTGTTTTCTTGAGACTAGATAAATTATCCTGTTGTCATGAGAAAACAGTGTTAAAACCCATACAAGACCGGCGGCTCTTGGCTTCCATAGTTAAATTAAAACTGACCCCAATTTGTGGTTTTGATGGAGATGTTAAAGAGTCATGCATTAAATGCCAGTCAAAATATTCTGCAGGAATGGAACAGGATTGGATCTGGTGTCTGTGATCTCCACAGCATATGATTCACATCAATTCCAGCCCCATCAAACCATTCAGTGACCCTTCCTGCCCTGTGGATGGGGGCAATGTCATCTGGGAGGACACCACTTCTAGACAAAAATGAGATAAAAGGTATAACTCAGATCAACTCTGTATTGATTTGCAGAGGTGCTTTTCTGTAAGGGGACAATTAGACCTATACTACACTGATCCTCCCCACAAAAGGAAGATCAAAATCAGCTGGATTACTTCATTGTAATGGTCAAAACTGAAGGTCACTCCTTTCACATATGTCTGTTAATGATGAATACAATGATATAAAGTATAGTGCTAAAAAAGAGAATATGTGCAGAGTCCAGAGTTGCTTGAAACTGTTTTTTTTTTTTAATAAACAGTCATGATCTGTATTTTTAGTTTTTTTTTTTTTTGTTTTTTTGGTCTTGTTATGTTTAGTTCCATTTTGCGTTCTGCTTCCTGTCGATTAGTGCACCTGGTTTGATTTGGCTAACTCACTTTACCTGTTCCTCATTAGTCTTTCAGTGTATAAGCCCGCTGATATCAGTTAATGTTTAGACATTTTTCATGTACTCATCCTGTTTCCCTGTTGTGTTGCTCATGTGTCATCCATGTAATTGGTTCTGGATTTAAACCTTTATTCCAGCATTTTAAAAAAAAAAAAAAAAAAAAAAAAAAAATTTATATACGTTCCCGACGCCTCTCGGCTAGCCTGGTGTTACTGTGACGACAAGATCCTCAAAAGTAGCTGCTTCCTCCCGAAAAGCCAGCTGATCCTTTAGATTATCATTGAGCGAACTGAGCAGAATTCCCTTTAATACTTCCGGTGGCCAGCCCGTCTCCGCTGCCAGGACCCAGAAGTCCACAATGTAATCCATGTTGGCTTCCCTGTCTCAAATTCAACAATCGCTTAACTGCGTCGGCACCCTTTAAGGGGTGGTCAAAGGTTTTTCTGAAGTCATCTAGGAATGAGGAAAACAGAGTTGAGTCAATTGAATGTGACTGAAAGTAGGCTAGCCCATGCGAGTGCCTTTTCACAGAGGAGGGCTATGACGTGGGATATCTTAGCAGAATCAGAGGGGAAAGATCGGGGAGAGCGAGATATGGCTAAGGTGCACTGTAGTAAAAAAACCCCACATCTGCTTATGTCCCCGGTGAATGGCTCAGGAGTAGGAAAAGCGGCGTCACGGAATACAGGCTCAGGTGTAGCTGGTGGACTGGGCACGACTGCTGTGGGAGAAGATCCGGCTGCTGCTGAAGAGGAAATAGACAATAAACTGAATGCTCTGAATCCGTTCAGACACTTTGTTCAGGGGATGATTGCAATGTCCCTGTTCTCCTAGGAAGCGCAAGGCTTTCTCGTGCTCTCCTAGGAGTTTCCCGTGGTCTGTGAGAGCTGAACGAAAAGTGTCTGCTGGGTCCATGTTGTGGCCAGATTGTACTATCACGGCCTATGGCCGTGGTACCAGGAAGCGGACCCAAAAGCAGAACACTCAGAGAGGCAAGGAGGAAAGTGCAAACAATGTTTATCAATAATAAGTGGCGTGGTCCAGGTCCGGATGGTTCTTCCTATGAGAGGACAGAGGATTATTGAGGGTCTGAGAAGGTGCGGGGTAATGTCTGCTGAGGCAACGGCTTACTGTGTTCCAGAGGTAGACTGATGGTGGAGGTGTAGCCAAGAGATGGTTTCTGGTGGAGGTGATATGAGCTTGGTTGCAGGCAGGGCGAGCAGGCAGGCAGGCAGGCAGCTTGGTATGATGAGTAGTCCAAATCCTGGGTGCTGAGGTTAACTGAGGGATCAAGGTCTTAGGCTGTAGATCAGAGATGACAAGGTCAGTAATCCAAGAACAAGGTACAAGATCGATCGTTGGAAGAGGCCTGATTACCACGCTGCATAGAATGACAAGACTGGAGCGCCTGCTTGATCCTAAATAGCCGGGAGTAAAGCCGGCTAACGAGCATGCTGATGAGCTGCAGGTGGTATCAATTGTGGCTCCAGCCTCCGCCCTCCGTCCCCATGGCAACCTGCTCAACCCTACCTGCAAACTCAGACACACATACACACAGAACCATGACAATTGGAGGTCTTTCAGAAGAGTTCAAACCATCTTCCGTCTGACTGGACAGGTTAATTCATCATTTGTATGGTTAGAGTTTTACATGAGTTTTCTGCTTTTGGAATTTGACTGTGTATAAGATCATATGAAGCATTCAGTGAATGCACATATCTATAAAATGTTATGGATAGAGTGCCTTTTACAATTTTGATTTACTTTTAGGACGTGCAGAGGAATTCAAAAGAAGTAATCTTTCTTCTAAATAAATGAGCCATCTACCTTTTTGATAAAACATTTTGATAGTAATCATCTTGGCCATTTTTTTTTAACTATTTTCCATATTATTAGCAGATAGTGATTATTTAAATTTGCAGTATGCAATATGCAAACTTTAGCAATATATTAAGCATACAGAAAGTACCCGGATGATGGTAAAATTCTCCAGTATGCATCCAATCAGCTTATGTCATGTACTGTTTAATGCAGTGAACAAGTCTCAAGATTTTAATTTTTTTAATCTCTTATGTTTTTTTATTATTTTTTTAAATAATTGGCTGCTCTTCTTCTACACATTAGGGCAGTGATCACTGCTCCATAAGGTAAGTCAATTTAATATAAAAACCAATCCACATTTATGAATTAAATTTTCTGTCTGTGCATTAAAAAAAAAGAAAAAAAACACTATATACCAGAAGCTCAGTAAGAATTCTGCTTCCTAAGAAATTTACCTTTATACTATGTGCTAATCAAAAACATACAAGTTTGTGCTGAATATTGCATAGCAGCCTATGTAGTAAGTGGTTTTGAAAACTACCATTCTTTCCATAACAACCAGCTTGAGATATAGCAGAGAAAAAAAAATCCAAATTTGTATCTTCACACACAGTTTTTGATACCTGAGCGATAAGATCACAAATAATATTTTGTATCTTTTATCAGATGTTCACAAAAGCTCTATAATCTCTGTGTTTTTGTATAACTTCACTTTTTTTAAGAAAAAAATATGTTCTATACCATGAAGTACACATTTACAGCTCTTCACAGTGTTATAATGCTTAATTTACAAGCTTAACATCTTATTGAATTTGAGCTTATATTGATTTTTGTGAAACGTTGGACATTGTGTGAAATATTACTATAGAAAAACAGATAATTTGAAACACACAGATTCTTCTGAAATCGTTTGAACTGCAATCCTCTGTCATCCAAAATCTTAAATAGGTTTTACCATGCAAATGATGCCTTCATGCCAGCTTAGATGTACCTCTACATCTCTGCCTCATTTAATATGCATGGGAATATGACTACACAAATTGTACTCCACCTATATCTCAACTGCTCGCCTGCAGCCTGAGCATATACTTGTTCAACTTAGACTATGCTCAATCACTACAAAACTTCTCTTTGCTATGCTATGACCAAATATAAATGCAAGACATGTTCCAAATGGAAATTCATAGTAGAAACATAAAGAAAAGTGAAATGTGCAAAGTCACCTGCTGGTTGTACAGGAAGGTATATTTTGAGTATATACATCTCTTCACAATGTATTGACACCACATAACATGAGTATTTGCCTTTATAGTGTTATATTTGATAAGCCTTTTTCATGATTCAGACAAGTACAACCCTGAAAACTGAAAACATTAGTTCCTTGGATTTGTTGTTTGAAACCCTGATTGTAAAATTCAGCTGCTTTATAGTACATTCAGCTCCAGTATCACAATGGTCATCTATAAAGTTGAATTATTTAATTTATATTGTGTTTTTACTGAAAAACACTAAATGATGTGATATTCTTTGGCAAAAGAAAACTAGCTTGAACACCTATATTCCCAAAAATATTTTGGCATTCACATGTTTTTCTATCGTTATCAGTTGTAATATGTGCCTAACATCCATGGGGGACAAGACCATCAAGTATACTTTAAACATTACCCTTGATGACAACTAACAACAGACAACTGAAATTATGCATTTCTAAGTGCAGATTTATTATGTTGGATCACACTAGTTAAACACAAGTGGAAGCCATAGCCATACAGAAGACAAGAGCAATGTACAATATAGGATAAAATTATTCCCATCAACCAAGGAGGGGCACAAAAAAGTTAATGGCACAGATAGATTGAGGTGAGCACTTCCATTCAAGTGATGTGGAATCTTTGACCACATCTGTATCGATTTTGTTCTTTGATGGTTGGCACAAAACGTCTGATAGATAGTGAAGGATACACTTCATTAGCACACGATGTCCTTGTAGCAGCTATTCATTCTAAAACGTTTTTTTTTTCTTTTTTTCTGTGTAGCTCTGTCAATAAGTGTACCATCACAGTAGAATAAGATCACATTTAGCTTTAATTCTTTCACTTCACTTCATCCAACAATAAAGAGATAAGTCATGATACCGTAGGGGATTGAATATGTGAAAAGGAAGATTAAGAAGCTCTGCGAGCTATTGAGAGGCATTCACAGTGGACTGTAGTGTAGCTTTTAGGCTCATCTGACGAGCAAAAATTTGAAACCACTTGAGCTTCTGCTGAAGGATTTGCTGGCATATTTTTAGTATTATTAGGCCCAATATGCAGAAGTAATCATGCAAGTTGTTCCTTGAGTGCCAAAAATAATTACTTAAAATTGTCACACTCAGGAGTAATAAAAAAAAAAATTAAAAAAAAAGTGATTGTATCACTATTATTGGTGATCTAGTTGTCAAACGTGTGTAGGCTGTTAAATGCATGGTAACTGGACTGCTTTGGATTAGAATTTTTGTAGTTCCATCCATTTTCCACCATTCATACAGTGTCCGGTCACTGGGCAGAAGCAGGGATGCCCAGACTTATATAGCTGACCATTAAAAAGCTTTACAATACATGCAACATTCGCATACCAAACAAGCCCACACACTGATAGGTACACATCCTAGGTCAATATGTAGTCTTTCAGTTTGTTGTAAGCTTGAGTGTTAGGATAGAAGAAAACTTGACAGATTTCTCTCTTTTTTTTTTTTTTGTTTAATGAAGTAATGTTTCACTTCTTATCTGACATGTTTCTTCAGTTCTTATGATGGGATAGTTCAGGCTTATAAACTCTTCATTTCACACTTTCCCAGCAGCAGTTTATGAGCCTGAAACCCAGCCAGTGTCTGTTCAAGATTTCTTTTAAAACAAAAATTGACAGAATTGAACAACCAAATTAAAAAATTGGAACATGAATAGTTTATATTACAATACAGTAATATTCAAATCAATTTCTTCCCATGATTTGTTTCCCAGATTCATTTTTTTCAAAACATAACTTCATATTAAAAGTTCAAAAACAGCCCAATTTCAGTTTTTTGCTTCAGATTTACTTTAAGTAGTACAAGTAGAATTATGAAAAACAAACTGTTTATTTATGGTTTTGATTTTTAATTGAATATTAAATGAACGAATGATAAAGGGACCCAAGTGCTTACAGTTTATGTCAGATTTTTCATCTGAAGCATCATGCGATATAGAAGTTATTTCTGTTCTGTGTACGCTGTGAAAAACAAGATGTTTTTTTTCCTTTTTTTTCCTTTTTCTTCAAAAGGAAGACATTAACTGTCTGAGCAAACAAACTCCATACCACTCAGAATTGAAGAGGCATTTCGATTAGAGGTAAAACACATTCCATTTTTTTTTTCTGTTATAGTACTTATTTGCAATCTGGCGGTCAGTACCTTAAGGACTCCTTTATCTTACTAAAAGAGCTAGGAATGCAGCAATTAACGTTTTTATTAATGGAAAGCTCTTCTGTCTTCAAAGCCAAAGCTGCTCAATGCAACACCTTTATAACAACACTTGAAATTTTACTTGAATATTAGGTGATATCATGAGAAATATAAATGAAAAATACAGTTATTTGATGTAAGATCATGGGGGTTTATACCCAAAAATCTGTCAACATGTTTTAAAGACAAGCTCAAAGCTAGCTCAAAGCTAGCATGTGCACTTTAGATGCATTTTTTTGAGGTCTAGCCAACCAAAGACAATCCAACTAGAAATTTAGATTTTGTACCTAATGTCTAACTTAATAAAGTCTGCCACTGAGGGATGACCAGGACAAAAATGTAAACATATAGGTGTATTAAACTGACACAGATGGGATTTCATAGATATTACATTAGACTTACTAAATTTTCCTGAGCAGATCAAGGAATTTAACAGACAACCTTCCAATCACATGCTTGCCCGACATATTGATAAAGAGGCACAGTCACAAGCATGTGAGTGCTTCAGAAAAACCATTCAAGTGAAATGTTGAATGTCAACAAACCATCCAGCTTGCTTTGTGTATGAAAATAAGCAAATGTGCCCCCTAGCATCAAGCAGCAAAGAGACAGAAAATCAGTCCAGCTGTTCATTTTCTTTCACCCTGTTCCACCCCAAGAGACAGTCGCGGCTGCTAATGGAGCGCAGCAAAGGTTAGACTCACTAGTGAGCAGAACACAGCCGCATGCGGTGTGACCTCTGACTCACCTCAGCAAATCCACTGCAAATAACCGTCGTCTTTTCTGTTGCACTCAAATGATCCAACACTCTATTCATAGTCTCATGCCTCCTTAACGGCTAAATATCACAGCAAAAAGCTTGCAGATGGATCCCATGAGAGTTTTACTAATGATACACTGTAGGCATGAGCTGCTGAAATACACACACACACACACAAAAAGTTCTGCTTCATTCAGGAGTTTATTCATGGTAGTAGTTGTGTACTTTTGTGCATGTGTAAATTTGCAAATGTGTGGTAACACGTTGCTTTTAGATATATATTTTAATATATTTACATCTCATTGGTGTAATTTTCATCAGCTAGTATATCCATTTGCCCTGATCCATGACATGGTTAAACATTATGCATTCAGGGTTAAGGACAAATAACCTCAACTTAACAGTTCATAGCTGGTGGGTTTACTTGGGGAATTGTTGGGAATTGTTGGTGAGATTTCTTGTATATTTGACCTGTATATTTGAAAGTCAGTACGAGATTTAAGGGGAACTTATCTCATGCTAGGTGAAGAACATGGTGAGGAAAAGCTATTTTACTTGTTTTGCTTTTCTTGTGAAGCTGACAAAAAAATGACCTGTTCTGTTTATAGCTGCATAGCACTAAATCTTCTTGAAGGACGTGCACAAAAATATTTTAAAGCCATGAGAGGTTTTTCATGGTAAAAAAAAAATAATAATAATAAAAAAGAGTCAAATTTACAAAGTTACAAAGTTACACTGATTAAACTAATGGGGGATTAACTCCTTGAATGCGACTAAGCATAGCAAAGTGACAAACAGACCACAGCAACACAAATGAAAATGTGACAGAGATGGCGGTCTAAATAAAGGCTTGCCTTTAATGATTGCTTTTTAGAGGCTGCTGAAAATAGACCAGAGATTGAGAAAATCTGATCGATGGGAGGGGGAGTTATTTCAAGAAGGCTAGGGGGTAAAACAACAAAGGCATGATCACCTTTTGTTTTGCAATGGGAGCAGCAAATGTGTGTAAGGATGAGGCTTGAGCGTTTGCTGGAATAAGGAATGAGAAGATTAGAAATTTGCCTGAGGGCAAGGTCAGGTAGTGCCTTTAAGTGTAATCAACATGATCTTGTAGTTTACTCTGAACCTTAAGGAACCTAATGATAGGATGCAAGAACATGGATGATCGATTGGCAGCTGCATTTTGCAGAAACTTTTATTGATTTAGAGTGGTTGGACTGAGGCACTTGGAAGAAAAATATTTACTTGGGTGTTATGTGAACATAAAACCAATTCTTCTTGATTTAGTTATTTATTGCTAAGCAACATGGTTAGTAACCAAAACAGACAAAGCTGCAAAGGAAAGAAAAAAAAAATAATAAATACTCAGCCTCTGGGTGTTGCTACATCAATGAAAAGATTAAGAGAAATTTGGTATACATATCTTGATAATCTCCAAGAGCAAAACAGCAACAAAAAGCACCACTACCTACCAAAAACAAAATGCGGTATTGAAACAAAGAGGATAACTATCTGTGGGTGTGAGTGTGCATCAGGGAAGGATACGGCTGGCCCAGTTTTGAGGCTGCATAACAACAACTTCACGACAGCATCGGCTAGTTGCTGTTTGTGGCTTTTAACAAAGTCAACATCATACAAACTATGTCTAAGGTATTAGTTGCATTCATTTTTAACCCAAAATTGTCAGCACAATTGAAAGCATATACTGTATAATTAAAAAAAAGGCAGCCTAAAAGGAAGCCCACATTAAGCCAAATGTGTTTAAAATGGTGAGTTGGTTGATTGGTGAGCTACACTGTGGGCCTCTCCAATCAGGGTCAAGTGCAACCAGGCTGCACAGTTAGTAGCACTTGTGTTATAGGGCCAATCATGGTCAGAACAGGAGAATCTACATGATGAGAAAACAATGAGAAAGTTAAGACCATCAGGCCTTGACAACAAACTGCATGTAATGTTTCTTAGCAGAATAAAGAAAGAGATCAGATGAATGGGTTAGAGGGAAAATGTGCTAGAAATTATGCAGTCACCTTTTCACACATCTTTAATAGTGTGATTTAGACGATGCAACAAGTCTTCGATATGGTGGAGGTAAACTTCAATGGGCCTTTTCAATGAGTATTTCTCTCATTTTTGTTTTTTTTTTCCTTGAGGACTGTCACTGACTGCAGTTCATTTTTATTTATTCATTTCATCATTATAAGTGAACTGGAAAACACTGAAGAAGAAAATTAAATAGAAGATATTTTAGATTTTTATAAGAAATATGCTCAGAGCCATCTTAAAGGGATATTTTAAATGCTATTCAAGCTGTTTTCTTAGGCATGTTGTTGATATCTTGAAAAAAAAGAAAAAAAAAAAAAAAAAAAAACAACACATTGAAATTCAAGTGATTTTGTTGGAGACTGCATAATTTTATGGAAAAAAGAAAAGTGAAAAAAAAAAAAGATTGCAGTGGTCCACTTTACTGCACACCACTCCTTCAACAGCCTGGGTAATAGAACTCCATGAAGCCTCAGGCTTTCCTTCTCCTATCTTCCCCCTCCCTGTTTTTGTGTGTGTTCTGTTGTATAATAGATTTCCCACTTTACATGTAGATGAACAAATGCACTTTCACAGAAACACAAGCACATATACAGATAACGTAAAAAAAAAAATCTTGGTGTTGAGATATACTGTAGTAAGCAAGAAGTGACTGAAACCCCTCAGTGCTGTTTTGTATTAAATGACTGATGTGATAAGCTTGTTTGTTTGAGTCCTTGGAGAGGCACTTATTATGGCCCGCACACCTCACACGAAGAAAGGGACAATGAAGAAAAACACTAACCCTGCAATTGGGTTTCTCAGAGCCACTGCTACCAACATCCTTCTGCTGTCCCCTCTTATTTTCCTCCACTTTTTAGATGAAAAAAAAGTTGACCTCGATCTGCACATTTACTAATATATTGCAATGCAGAAGTGTTTTCCTGTTAAGGGGGGATTATTAGAAATCCATCTATTCCTGCAGGTTTGTATGATGTACTGTGTGTGCACAACCCAGTCAACACAATCAATAATATCCTAACAACCTTCATCCAAGCTGTTTTGTATCCAAATGTGTGTGTGTGTTTGTGTGTATGCATCAGTGGTTATGTACATTTTTTCCCTGTGTTTATGTTGAAGGCCATGAGAGCACTTAACAGTCTTTCCCACAATGTTTGTTTTTGGATGTCATATTTGGTCAAGAGGGTTAAACTGTGTGTATACTGAGGAACATTACACCTAAGACCTGCTTCACTATGAATACCTAAGCAGAGTTTTTTTACCGGCAGTGTGGCCCAGATAAGCTACATAAGATCCCCTACTGGGACAAATTCCTTCTTGATTTATGATTGATAGTTGCAGAACAGCAGCGCAACCCAGATACAGAAAGATGGCAATGACTGTGAATTTAATAGCAATGACAGAATAGTGATGAATTGGATCCATTCTATAATTCATCCTTTAATTAGACTCGTCCATGTCTATCCATCATAGCTCTGGAGAGATGGATGGGATCATTGTGGTTTATTGATGAGGAGGTAGTTCTTTTTGATTGCTCTCATATTTGACTCAAATACAGTGGCAGTAGCAGTCTGCCTTAATATTAATGGGCTGCTTGAAGCTCATATTAATAGCCAATATTGTATGTGCATACAACGTGATGTGTGGTACAAAAAAAAAAAAAAAGTACTTTTTTTCAAATTAAAAAAGCTGTTAAAACACTTCTTCTTTGAGTATTACTACCAAAAATTTTATTCTTACACAACTACATTTCATTCTGCTTTATGAGGACAACAAAGCTAAAGTCTGGCAGAGAACAAAAACAACTGTGAACTGAAAGGAATGACCACAAACTGGTCAGTCGAGAACCATAGGCTGACACGAAGTGACCATCAGACACTGTGGCAAACTGAGACTGGGGTTAATTGCACAGCAAGAACAACAAAAAAACAGGTCCCTACAGACAGGACTGGAGTCATGCAAAACTCACCTTAAATGGTGAGAAACAAAGACCTCAAGCTGAGGTTAGAAAAAGACCACAGGGGTGCTGCCACAGATTTTGGGCCCCATGAAAAGAAACTTAAGTGGGCCCCACCCCTGAAAATTTTGATACTGTAATACATTAAATTAGCAATTTTTATTTTATTTTGACCATTTTCCCTTTTTTTGTGAAAAGAAAAACATGACAGTTAGGCTACGTGGTAGAGGAAGCACTAAAACTACAATGAAGTTTATTTAGATTCAGTTATTTGCTGCAAGACGGATACTTCATACTTAAAAACCCATCCCTCTTTTTTTTTAAATACTTAAACAATTAATTATCTCAAGATTAATTACTTAAAATACAAAACTTAAATGCAAAATAGCCTCTGTCATGAAAATGAAATGCATTTATAACCTGTGGAGAAACAAATCAGATCTAAGCTAAAACACCATCAAAACCAAAATGGCCACTCGTTTTGTGATTTATTCTATTGTGAGCATTATCATCACTAAATCAGAAATTTATTGTATTATATGAACTGAATGTAATACGGTCACAAGCAAATGATTGCGGCGATTTACAGCCAAATAATGGTTGGGAGCCGTCTTTAAAATGACATAATCACATTTTAAAAGGTAGAACTTTGTGTAATAAGATTTCAAGGACTGGTAAAGGTACACTATTGCTAAGTCAAGCTCTTGCTGTCCCATTCACAATCACTGCCCTTGCCCAGCCCTTTTCACCAAGAGCCCAACATGGAGCTTTCTCCCTGGCAAACCACTTATCAAGACCTTAAAGTCCACCTTTCTATTCTATCCAGCTATTCTATTATATAATATCTCCATTGATGTAATGTAATTTGTAATAGCGTCACAATAATTATTTCTGGTGGCCTCCCACTATTTTGTTTTACTTAAAGGTGCTTTCAGTGATTTCACCAACCATGTCAAGGGAAATTGATCTGACTATCAATACTCCATGTCACTGTCTCCCTTATGTAGCAACACATCCAAGTCTAATTTACCTCCAGGTCTGTAGACTCACAGGTGAAGCATTAGATTAGTGGAGAAACATATATGATGCTATATGGTTGTTGCTAGTTAATCTTCTTCTATTTCTCTGATTGGATTGAAAGCAGTCACCCAGTTTGCTGCACTAGAAATGTGCTCTGTTCCTACTGCAAAGCAGGAGGATGAGTCCCAAACTACTGACCTAACCTACATTACAGTGATAGCTGAGGATTTTCTGAAGCATTCAAATTGTTCTAAAATAAGTACAAACTATTTTTTTAATTACTATTATTAATTCAGAACATTTTTTTCCTATTATATGTTTTTTTTTTCTCCACAAATATCAATTATTTCAAAACTCAGTTGCTCACCTCCTTCCTCAAGGGCCACCTGGACATGTTCAGTTGGGACGGGGAGGGGGGTCTGGCAAGCATCTACTTCGGCTGCTCTCGTGTCTGTTCGAAACATGCATGATTTTTTTTTTTTTTTTAGCAGAGCAGCTTTCTAATCACTTACCTGCCTTGATTATTTGACTAAAACAACAGTGAAATGAATAAAATCCAGAGTTTTCTTCAGAAATATGAGCTAATATCGGGAGCAAAGTGAGCTAGCTTATATGAACAAAGTTTAGAAGAGACAACAAGTTATTGTTCCACAACTTTCCATCAGATGAGCTAACTGACCCACCTTGCCTCTGAACTAACTGGGTGACATACAGTCAACCCCTCTGTTCTCTCTCTAGTCTCAGCTTTTTTCTTTTCTTTTTAAACATCCCAACTTTTGAGGCATCCTGTCGTCTTATTATCCAACCACTGTACCATCGAGCCTCCGTGGACCTATGTGGTGTCTACGACGGTTGCACCATAACTGACTGTACGCAGATACGCACAAGTATAAATCCAGCTTTAGCTAAAACATCCCATCGATAGATGGACATCATTTATGCTGAGGTCTTCTTTTGTTCTAGATATATTTAATCTAAGACTGTGTTTATGTTAAAAAGTTTACTCATGGATAAGGCAGTAATTGGTGGAACAGCTGTAGGCAGGCAGATGATTGGCCCCTGGCCAACAACCACATAAACCAAGATAGTGCTGTAGTATAGTCATTTCTGTCCTCTCTCAACCAGCCAACATATTTTCACTCCTGACTTGTAACATATTGATTCTTGATCAAGAGCCCCTGGGTGCTACATTTCACTAGGCACCACTTCAATGTGATTTTTTATAGCATGCAAAGTTCTGATCTCCATTTGCATCTTGCTGGGTGAGGACCTCAAATAATCAGCAGACTCACACTTGGAGGGTAAAGTCCTGATGAAGGAAAGAATCACAGGACAGCCAGGAAACCTGTGTGTGAAGTTCTGGGACTGGATTTAAAATGTCAAGTTTATTTCAAATTAACTGTTGCACAATGATGAGTCAAAGTCTAGCCATTGATGCTCCCTTCTCCAAGTTCTGTTTCTTTTTTTTATCTCCCTGCTTCTGAACCAAAACTTTGTGATGTTTTGAATAAACCTTCCCATCTTAAGGAACTTCTCCCACTTTTGTCCAGTGGTATGTTTCTGCATACCAGGAGAGCTGTAATCCAGCAGTTCTAAACCGTACTTTCAGAGCTTTAATGTTTTTTTCAACAGCACCAACTACTGGATGATAAAATTGCAACTATAACATTGCATGTGCACCAGATACCACGTTTTTGTCAAAAGTTACACTTTTAAAGCCTTTCAGAAATCAAACTTTTCAACGTTACAGTAGTACACCTGAATAAAAATATTTTAAGCTCGTGAAGCTTCAAATTAAAGCTTCAAAAAGTTTTATTCTGATGAATTCCCAGTAGCAAACAGTGTGAATGCTTATTTCATTCTAACAACTGGCAAAATGTTTATTTCATTTAAATATGTTTTCCTTTACAACACAGAACCTATTCAAATAAGCATTCACACATGTGCTAAACCATATAGATCAGGGGTAGCCAACGTTGGTCCTCGAGGGCACCAATCCGGCAGGTTTTCCAGATTTCCCTGCTCCAGCACACCTTACTCTAATTAAATGGATCCAACAGCCTATAAGAATCTCCACAATGACTCATTAGTTTAAGTCAGGTGTGTTGGGGCTCGGAAATCTGGAAAACCTGCCGGATTGGTGCCCTCGAGGACCAACGTTGGCTACCCCTGATATAGATCATGTCTGTTTTTTGGTGTTCAGTCCTTAATAAAGCAAAAACATGCATATTTTAGGCATAGTCACAAATGGTGATTAATCATGATTAAATTATGTGTAAGCTGTGATTAATCTGATTAAAAATGTTTATCTTTTGACAAAGAGAGAGAGAGAGAGAGAGAGAAAGAGAGAGATTATATATAGTAAAAGAGCAATCTCCTATAGGTTGCTTCTACAAGTTATTGACGTTGACAAATTCAGAGTGAAAACAAGTTAACAAGTTTATCTAGAAAAGGCCTTGCTCTACATTACTTATATCGCTGTTGAATATTAGTTTGTTAATATTGCTTAGGTTATTTGAGTTGATCATTTTACAGACGTTTGTTTTAGTATAGTATATATGTAGGGTTTAGTATAACAAAGTTAAAATAGCAGAAATTAAAATGCCAGTGACTAGTTGAAATTGTTCTTTTTAAAATCGTCTCTTTTACCTCCTGAGGTGCCATGACATAATTGGAGTTTGATTGCAGAGCATGCTATTTTCTTATTTAAGCTGATTGTTGGGATTCAGTACTCAGCTTTATCCTTGTTTGTCCTAATTTCACCTTTTTCAACAAAGTTCTTTGCAGCCCCTGTAGGCATGTTTTGAAACAAATAGTACTGATTGATCACCTGCAAGCTATCACTCTCCCTGCATGAAATCAAAGACACAATTAGAGATTAGCTGCTGAAATTAGAGGAGCATTTCCTGGCCATTGTGCCATACTGCTCTGAAGAATTGCTGGAAACTAATACACAGCTAACATGAAGCAAAAACCAAAAGAACAAAAAAATGTTTGAAATAATTAGAAATTGCCTATAGGCATTTTTTCTTAAGGCAGTATTGATAGAAGCTTTCAAACCCTCCAACTTTTTACATAAATGAAGATTAAGCATAGCTATCCTCTTTGTTTCGGTTCCACGCCAAATAGCACTTTTTCATGTATGTTACAGAGAAGCCAGAACATGGTTCAAAGCTCAATTAAAGCAGGAACAAAGTTTAATAAAGATTACCATAGAATTAGCAGTGTTCTCTGCTCTGAGAGGCTGAGGAGCATTTTAATAAATATACTTGCTAACAGCTCTTAGATCAGCTCAAATGGCTTATTGATACCAACATCTGTCAACATTAATGTTGTTTTTATATCCTTAATGTTTTGGTTTTTTTAATCCTGATGTTACTTGAAAGTATGGTATGTGTTTCTTGTGGGTTTGTTACTTATTATGTACAATTGTAGAATGTTTTATTAGTTACCAGGTAGCCTTGTAAGATCTGGCCAGGGACTACTGGTGAAAATTAGCCTTTTGGCTAATCCTGGCATATTCACACTTATTTTTATCTTTGTTTCTTAATGTGTGCTGTCCCTGGTAAATAAAAACAAAATGAAAATGAAAAATGAAATAAAAACTACAAAAACAGCACAAACTGAGCTTAACTAGTTCACCAATTTATTGTTTTAATATTTGTGGAGCTAAACAGAAATGCATTTGATTATTTTTTTATTTTTATTTATTTTATTTTAATTATTATTTTTTGTTCATTTTATTGTTGATTGTTGATGTTTATAAATTGTGCTTTATAAATAAAGTGGATTGGACAGGATAACTAACCACGCTTAGCTGTAAAACCAAAACCATGCAACAGGAATCAAATACTACAGCATTAGATTGTTAACTTGAGCCTTAATTCCACAAGTTAACGCTGATTATTAATCAGATTTTCTGAGCCAGTCCTTCAACATGTGTGATGCTGCAACTTTGCTCTTCCCCAAATTAATCCAATTAACTAAAGTGATGAGCCCAAGTTGTTCAGAACATTCTGGCATCAAGAGAAGATGCACTTCCGTGATGAGGGCAGACTAGATAGCTACTGGGGGAACAAAGCTATGACACAGCTGGCTTGTTCCAGTCTGGGCCTTTTTATTCTATCACATTCCATTTTTTTTAGGATTGGCTATAGGTGAAATATCTACAAAGCTACAATTCCTCATGAATTTGAGAAATTATTTTCTCACATGCAAATCACAGAGTTTGCTTTATTTAAACTATTTAATTAACATGAATAATATTTTAGTCAAATTGAGTTATTTTCCGTTTGTTGAAATGAAAAGAAAAGTCACATCTGTTCCAAAGTACAAGGCGACTAAAGGTTTTAGACACTACATTTTCTCATCCATCACATTCTATTGCTAAGGCAATACAGAAATGCTCTATTAAACATGTTTGGAATATAGCTGGTCCCATCAACATTCAATTGGGTTCTTAAAGACTAAGAGCATCCTCTTATCGTAAATAGAAAATCTGTTAGTAGGAAATCCATTAGGAAGAAAGAGCTTTTGACATAGGCAAAAACTGATGAGCTTGACAAAAACAGAGCAGAGTGCAAATGAAGCAGAAAAACGTCTGAAGAAAATCTCTCTTTGTGCCGAGAGACATCTTATAGTAAATTAAAAAAAAATAAAAAAAAAGTTCTTATTTTTCAAAGGAGGAAGCTGATCTTCTTTCCCTCCCATTATTCACCCCTCCAAGCAGCTAGAGGGTAAGGTGACACCAGGGCAATAAGCAGGTTTTGAAATGTGGAGTGCAGCTTTATGCTTATGCATCATATATTTGCTTTATAACTAACACAAATGTGGTGACACACATGAGCACATTCACATAGCATCAAAAAGTAATTGGTACCCATATCTACACCTTACAAGTGATGGATCAGCACACACTGTTACTTTGTCTACACCGCCATGACGTGCCTTTTGTCTTATGTTTTTATCTTTGTTCTGTTTAGACACAATACATTGCATTGACACATCATGCATTTTTTTTTTTTTCTCAGGCAAAAAGCAATATCTTCAGTATATCATGCACACTGAGGCATTGCATTAAACACATTAAGTCATACGCTAATTACACTGGCCTTATCTGGAAGGATGGTTTGCCAACTCTGCAAATTCACAGTTTTTCAGCCTCTTTTAACTCATCTCTGCTTTTATGGCACATTTATTGTACAGTTGTGCACTCTCATTAACCTCATTTCAAGTCGTTGTTTCCAGCAGCGAGCAGCTGCTTGCTTATTTATCTCACATCCTTCCACCCTGCAAAAAGTTTACTAATAGACAAAGTTAGCAACTACCTAATGAAGCAAGTGGAACATTTAGCAACTGAAAAAACCAGATATATTGTATGTACAGTATTTATACTTAGCGGAGACCATATGTAGAACTGAGTAATTACACCTGTCAGGTGGCCCGAAAGCTGATGGTGCTCTGTATTTATTGAGCGTACAGGAAGTTTATTTTTCTTTCATTGAGCATCAGTTATATCTGCGTATAATGACAACCTCAAACAGCTTGAACATTTATAAATGTACTCAATGTCTGTTGGACCCATTAAAGACCAATGCTGCAACCATACTGCCGTCTTCACAGTCTTCGCTATTCAGTCCAAGTCACTGATAAACCCAAGCACTATATAAGTTATATCAGAAAACTGTCAGATAAGCTTTAGTTTAACCTCCACTTGTCAATAAGCCTGCCGTTTAAAATGTTCTTTAGCACCCCTAAAAATGAATAAATGTCTTTATTTCATCAAGGGCTTTAATGATTGTGGTTTCAATAATTGTTTGAGCTACGTTCAGCAATTTCTGCAACACATCATAGTGAGCTGCTCCTATGTGGAGTCCCAGCAGCCAATTCACTGCAACATTTTTTTTTTTTCATCTTTCAACTGCATCTACATCATGTAACACCATGAGTCTATGATCGAACGGATATAAGGGGAGTTGTTTGTTTTTTTTTTTTAAAGATGAAAGACAGTAGTAGATACTAACTCCAGCTAATTACCTGCAAAAAAATGGTTGCGAAAGTAGGCGCTCCCTGTGTTACAAATAAAAGACTATTTAAGGTAACATCTTAGCATGATGTTGAGTTCTTTTGTAGTTAGCTCTGAAGCTAGAGAGCTCAGTTTGTTCTCTGGCTGTTATCAACAAAAAAGGAAATAGTGTAAATAATTTTCATTTCTGCCATCAGGGAAAGAGGGAAGACATCTACTGAGGATGTGAGTCAGAAGGATTTAACAGGAAGTCAGACCCTCAAAAATCAATCAATCAAGCAATTTTCAAGATGGTGCCTGTGTTTGGTACGCTGTCCTCATCGCTGTCTGTGATTGTGTTTATCTCTTTGGAATTCCCTGCCCCTGGAGTTATGCTCCGTCATGGATCTGCTCCTGTTTAAGGCCAGACTGAAAACCTTTTTTTCAAATCAGCCTTTGACAAATGATAGTAGTGTCACTTAAGAAACTTGTGAAATTTAAAACTTGTGATAATGTATAAGTCTACTATGTTTTGTTTTTATTTATTTATTTTTTGTTATTTTTATGTTTGTCCGGCACTTTGATCAACTACGGTTGTTGTAAAGTGTTGCTAACTTGCCCATTAGTAGGGTCATAGACATCCAGAGACAGAGAAGGTAAAGCAGATGGAGAAAGAGACCAAAGAGAACTAGAGAGAGAGGAAGCAACTTCCACTAGTGGATTTGATTTAGGTAACAATACCAGAGGGTCCATAGAGATGACACTAAACAGCTTCCCACAAGATAGTTTTGCAGCACAGAGCAAAGTATTTCATACCTTTCAAGACAATAATGAAGGTGAAGACAGAGCAGATAAGTCTGAAGTTTTTAAGGGGTAAATTGTCATGTTCTCTGGACTCCATTGTCTGCCGTTCTGTTTCTTCCCTTCCCTTCACCCATGTGTTGTGTTTTGTGTGTGTGGGTGTGGCTGTTTCCTCTCACAGGTTCCTAAGGCACACCTGCCATTCATCTACTCATCACACCAGCAGTGTATACATACCACAGTCCTTCCTTCATTTGACACCAGACTGATGAACTAACAACATGTGAGAATCCTGCTTAAGCCTTTTTGATCTCCAAAATTGTTACCTCACCTCCCGGTCCTGAGCCACACCTGCATCCGGAGACTGTAAATCACCCTGAGGAGAAAAAGATCATCTGTCTGCATGCTCACAGTTCCTACCAGTTCACAAGATTGTTCTATACAATAAAATCTTCTTTTTTTTTCTCAGCTTTAGATCCCTATCTGTTCTTAGGTTCCGCAATCTTGCCCGTGTGACATAAAGAGTTTGATCCTTTTCTACATTTCCATCTCGACAAATTTCAGTATGAGCTTTAAATTCTCTTGGGTTATTCTTCTAAATTCTACATGATGGTAAAATCACAGAGTAAAATCTCCTGCTTGCATTAATCTACATAGATGGTGGAATGAACTTTTCATAGACCTGCAACAGGCTACTTTCTGGTTAGTTGCCTCACAGTGAAAAGGTTCCTAGTTTAAATTTGGCTTGAGCCTTTTAATGTGGAGTTTGTGTTCTCTCTGTGTGCATGACTTCCTTCCAGTGTCCATAAAATGCTTGTTATTAAGGAAGAGTGAATGTAAGTGGCCTCAAACAGGATTAAGGCAGGTACAGAAAATGGAAAGACTGAAGACCTGTGAGCTATCTAACAGAAAGTAGGTATGGAAGGTGGCACTTTTATTCACACATTAAGCATTTATATCACATTATCCCCAAAAACTTAGCAGGAGTAATATCTGGTCATGGTAACTTCCACCATGTTCCACACAGCTTTGTGTCTATAATAGCATTACAATAACTGATCTTCAAGATTGCTTTTAAGCCATCGTCATCATGATTTCAGCCGTGGCTGAAAGAGGCAACTTTGTTTGTCACATCCTGAGAACTAAGCCCCTCCTCCCCTAACTTTAACTCATTGAGGTGTACCTACTTTAGTTTGTTATTCCCCCATGTGAAGAGCTGGTTTGATAGGGGTAGTTACTGGTAATGTGTCTAGGCTTTGTGTCTGCCAACATTTCCCTCAAAGTGACCCAAAACTTCAAGGTGGCTTGTAAAATCAGTTTTATAATAACTTCTATGCTAATATAAATATCATTGTCTTTCTTTTTTCTTTTTTCTCTCTTTTTAGCAAAAACTGGTTTTTCATCAGATTCCATGAACTCTCTTGAGAAATCAAACACTGAAAGTTCTGTACTTTTGATATTTTCTAAGCGTGGGTATATTGTAAGCTTTTCAGCTAAGCATAGTTCAGTGTGCATGATTTCCTTCCTGCAGAGATGATTGATCTGAGCTCTACTTACAGCATCCAAGAACTTGCTGACAGTTGTTAAAATTATTGCCTAAGGATGTGAGGAAAAAAGAATGCGTTCCCTTCAAATTAATGCATACATTGTTCATTTGGAAATGATTGATTATAGGTCTAGATTGATGAGGATGTCTGACATTGGAATAGTCAATGAAATATCACATGAAAATACATTGTTTTACTGTTGAGCAACCGATTTTTTCTTGTCCCTTTTAATGTCACTATACTTGCAGCAAAGATAGCAGCTACTGGAAGGTGAAAAGCAGACCTTTTATATTTTACTGCACACAGGGAAAACATTATTCTACAGTATGCAATATCATTACCCTGTAACTTTACAGAAAGCCTCAGAACACTACTTTGTAGGATGAGAATTACCACGACATGACTCCACTTTCCTTTAACTCTTTACCAGTCTGCTCTGCTGTTTGGAAGAGAATTTTTTTAGTGTTTATGATGACTTTTATTAAAACCTTGTGGAAATAAACCCGATGAGCCATCGCTTGGTGTGAAATGCCAAAAACTTAGTGTTTATCTTATCACTGTTTCAAATTTGGACCATTACACTATTGCTACCATACTATCAGCTGTTTGTCAAGCACTTAAAAAAAAAAAAGTTCAGATCATCTTGTGGAACAAATTGTCAGGTTATCACTCAGTAACACACATACAAACACACACACACACACACACACACACACACACACACACATACATATATATATATATATATAATGCATATATAGTACCAGTGAAAGGTTTGGACACATTTTTTCATTAAATCTTATGAGAAAGATACAAAAGGAATCATCACTACAGACCTGTTGACATCCAGCAGCACCAGCAGGTATCATTAAGGTTTGAAAGCTGCTGGCGTAACCATGGTCAGTGGATGCTCTGCAGACTAATTATGTCCCAAGCTGTAATAACAGATTTCAGAGAAATAGGCAAAATCTACTTTAATATTCTTTGTACATTTATAAACTTTAACTGGAGACAGGTAGGATTACAGGATGCACTGATACACTGCTGCAACTGCCGAACCAAGTCACTCTCCAATGTTGCTTCAATAATGTTAGCTTCATAACTGAACAATGCTGGAAACTTAGTCCACACCTGGAAGGTGACCGAAATATTTAATGTTTGCATTGTGTGATTAGGAGACCCTGAGGCTGACCCACAGTGGAATATTTATCCTTTCTGACCTGGGAATGCCTCAGGATCCTCCAGGAGGAATTGGAATGTTCGGGAGATGCATGTCTAGGTTTCCTTCCTGGACCCCTTGTTTCTGTGAAAGAAAATAAATGAATGGGTATAAGCAGTTTGCTTTGGTTAAAATGAACGCTGCTCTGTTTGCCCTCTCTCTTTTTTTATTGGAGCTGATCTGTGATCTGTCAGTCAGGATATTGCATGGATCCACCTCAGCCTCTAAGAGCAGAGAACATTGCTCATTTCCCCACGATTTTCAGACCAAATTGTATTTACTGTTACTGTATTGTTTTATTATTTTATTATTCTATTTATTGTTTTAGTCATTGTCATCCATGTTTAGTTTACTCAAACATCAAAATTGGAAAATTATCATGATCTGATTGGTGCTCTGCTTACCACCTGTGTCACATGGTATATATGTCGCCATCTTCTCACTCCTCTAGTGCCAAATTAGTCTGTTGCTGTTTGCCCAGTGATCCAACATCTTTACCACAGAGTGTATGACCTTGTTTAAGGTGTCCCTGCTTTGCCCCTTGTTATTTTTTATTTTTATTTCTTTTGCTACACAGATTTCTGTCCCTGACTTGTTAAATCAATATAATTGGATTATTGTCTCGATCTTGTTAACCTGCTGTACAGTTTTCTGGACTATATGCCACACTCCATATCATCAATTTTGACACGATCATTAACTACCTCTGTTTCCCCTCAACCACTTTCCTCCTATCTCAAGCTCACCTCACACACTGTTGGACTGGACCTCTAGGAAACCAGTTTATTCATTACTCAACATTGTAAATAAAACTTCAAGCTTTTCAGTCCGAGTTACGGTTATTTCGAGTCCAAGGTTCTCTGGACATTACAAAAATAGTCTTGTGTCAGCAATGGTAGCGTCTTTTATCAGCCTTTACATTCTTTTCAATCCTCTCTGACTTATTTAAACAAGACACTTTACATTGTGGACATTCAGGAGATGGAAATAAAAGTTCATTGCAGAGCTATTGTCCATGGAAAATGTAAAGGTCAAACTCAGAGTCCAACCCAGGATGTATTAAGTTGTTTGGCAAGGTTATTTATTTTTGGTGGAAGCATATATGCTTTGCTCTAAAATACTTCCTATGTCACTGAGTTTATGCAGCTACCTTGCTATATTTGAACAAAATTTCTTTGCTTTCTGAATGCAGCTTTTCTCTGTATTAAATAGCTTTTCTTTCCATGTTCAGCACAAAAAATAAAAGTGCCCCTCTCACAAACAAAACACTATAAAATAGCTATATGTGAGATATCACATGAGATGTCACATCACTGGCAGAAAAATCTAAAATAGTATGTAAACCTTTCTATGTGTATATTGTATACATGACAAACTATTACAAAAACCATAAAATATAGACTTGTCTTTGATATTTGGGATCATATGATGTAGAAATAAAAAGATGGAGTTTGTTTTTGAAGATACATATTTTATTAATAAGTGTCCAGTAGCAGAGGTGACTCCAAATTCAATACATCAAATTCATCCATTCACACACTGATGGCGGAAGCTGCCATGCAAGGCGCTCAACCACAACCCATCAGGAGCAACTAGGGGTTCGGTGTCTTGCTCAGGGACACCTCAACATGAGCTCTCCGGGCCCAGATCGAACCGGCAACCCTTGGGCTACAGGACGACCACTCTACCCACTAAGCCATGCCGCCCCCTATTAGAGGGAAGGTATTAGTATAACAATATATTATGAATGTACTGATGTTGTACTTAAATATTTTGGGAGAGGTTTGTACTATGGTTATTAATTTTGTTTGTTTTTCTTATTCCTCATCATTTAGGGGTATATTAGAAACATATTTCAATACAATGTCTTTCAGAACAACACCACCATTACTATAAACTAAGTAAATAGCCATGTTTATTTCTCTCGGAAAGTTTTCATAAAACTGCCTATTACAAACTTTGTAATGAGAATATGTTGCAGAGTTATTTCCCTGAATTGCATGTGTGTGTATCTAATGTGTTCAGGGACTGTAGTGCTGGACTTCTACCTTTCTACCCCACAGGAATGAGGAAATGGTGTGTTTATGCAGTGGAATTTTCAATGCAATCATTGCTTTGTTAAACAATACTTTTCTCTTTTTTGTGCAAGTTTAAATAAGAGGAAAACTACTCTGTAAGAAAAGTACAGTAGCTCACTAAGGGACTATAAATAAAGAATAAATACCTAATACAGCAGTACAGGTGACTCATTCCTGTGCATCTTAAGCAGCATAATGTCTTCCATTATCAGCTTTTCCTAAATCCTGTTGATCAGTTTAGACAGCACTTGGCAGGCAAATCATGTTGGCATAAGAAAACAGAGGTTTGCATCACTGGACAGTTTCAAACTGAAAAAAGGGAGTTTACTAAGATTTTTTTTTTTTTTTTTTTTCACAAATGAGAGAACTGCTTTCCAAATTTTTTATATCATGCTCATTAAAACCCCCAAAAAGTTCAAGCCATCTGTGGAGTTAACATTGCTTGCACCCCATGGGGAGAAGAATTAAAACTGATTTGCAGTCACAATGAGTTCTGCTTTTGGCATGAAATTCTCTTTGGCAAGCAATATTTTGATTGGATTTTGAGTAATAGAGAAAAAAAATGTAGACATAGAATTCATTCAGCATTTTTTTTAAATTACTAATAAACAAATAAATAAATAGCTACAGGAAAAATGTTCCATAAACATACACATCAGTGCAGTAAACCTACACATGATTTGTTGGGCCAAACATACAGAACTCTTAGCAATTGGAAGTTATTTAGAGTATTTAGTGAAAAGAGCAGACTCAACATAACTCTTAACTGTTAAAATGTCTATTACCTCTCTCTAAAGAAGGAGAGGGCAGAGATTTGACTGGCAAATGAAAGAGTATGAATAAAGAGTGTAATTATATTGATTGCTGGGACACAGACAGCAAAGGTAAGTCACTTCTAACTCAGGCTATTGGTTTATTACACAAAGAACAGTAAATGAAAGAGTGAAATAGGTCTTTCCACACATTCAGCGAGAGCTCAGTATAATAGTGGACTCTGGTCTACCATATCTCAGTCTTTCATTTGCCTACATGCAGACAAAGGCTAATGTTGGCTGAAGCTTTGAGGATATTATGTGACAAATTGGTACTGTCTCTTACTTTCTTTGTGTCACTGATACAGAAAATAGTCAGGACAGTCATGGGTCTACAGCTAGGTGTGGAATCTGGATAACAGAGACAGGCAGTAATGACATATCTATCCTTGTTCAGAAAAAAAAAAATCATTAAATACTATTGCAAATAAACAGGATTTATCATTTAAGATGATTATATATTTGTCTTGGATTTTAAACAGAGTGGACTGAGTGACAGCTGAAAAAAATGCCCCTTGGAAAAGAGCTTCAAGAGATACAGAATAAAGAAAGCCAGATGAGAAAGAGATTGTTAATACAAAACATACAAGGAAACGCATTTGAAGGTCACTGATCAGTCAGCCAATCAGTTTAAAGCTTAGAATGGGAATGCATAAAGTGTGTACACAGGACATAAAATTTTCTAACAGTTGTTTGTTATGCAAAATAAATTGATTTCCCTGTTATAGTACAACTGCTAATGCATTCATACCAAGATTTCTCATAGCTTTGTTTTGGCCATGATCCTCTCTAAATTTTCAAATTTTATTCAGTCTATTTTCTAGCACTCCTAGTCCATGTTGCAGATTGCATTCTGTTTCAAAATTGCTGCTGGGAATGCAAGCATCTGTCCTTTCCTTACTCCAAGGCATAACGGAATGCATTGACATACCAACTAGACAAGCTCCAAATTATAACATTTTGGATAAATCATTATCTCAAATTAGTAGTATGAGTTTCAGGTGTACTGGTGGCTCCTATTCACCGAGTAGGAGTACAGACTTGTCAAGTTTGATCTGATTGATAAAGTGTGCCTGATCCAATCAGCTTAAAAGAATGTCTGTTGTCATTTTCCAAATGGTTTCTATTGAAAAAAAATTCAGATTATCTTGTGGAACAAATTGTCAGGTTATTGCTTTCCCAACACTGTCAGTTTTACACACACACACACAAACATATATATATATATGGTGTAAAAGTCTCAGAAACGTGTACATCAATGTGACATTATAGAGCAAAGCGGGCAGGCAAGTCATAAGACAGTCTTATGTCTTAGGTGAAAAACTGATTAACTATTGTTACTTGTATTCTTTTGGCAGTTAAGTAATAGCACTACATGTAGCAGATGGAGAGCATGACTGCATCAACATTAAGAACAGAGTAAAGAAGAAGCGTGGTATGCATCTGTTTGGAGAGCACATTCTGTTAAGACTGTCAATGGAACTGTGTTTCAAACTTCAGTATAAACTGTTACCTGGTACAACAGATTCCCCATTATGATAGGAATTTAAAACAGCAGCACTTTTCTCCAAACAAGCATTTAACATGGGAGCTGTGATGAAGCAATTTTCTGCTTCGTTTGAGACAGAGTAAAATCACAGAGTGGAAGTGTTGAGTTGCTCATGAGGATTGAGTCAGTCAGCCTCATTTCCCAACAACTCAGCCTAACCCTCAGCCAGCTGTTGTTGTTGCAGCTTTAACTACCTCTGACAGTGCATCCTAAGTTAGGAATATTAGTTGTGTTCTTTGCTTCCCCACAGAGTTTCTCAAACTACCATATTCTAAAGATTCTCCATTTTATTCTATGTCAATTGAACTCATCTTTGTATATGCAGTTCCCAACAATGTCATCTCAGGACACTTTAAAAAAAAAGACAATTAAAGTAATAGTATTCATACTGCCAATTTAGGGAAAATAAAAACCTCTTAAGAAGAACCTGACTCAGGGAGGGTGGCTATCTGTTATACCAATTTTTAGCCAGGGAGACCTGCTGAGTCAGAAAAGAAATACAAGTGATTGACACCAATACTATCATAAATTTATAGATGAAAAATAAAGAGCAAAAAGATGAAAAGTGAAGGAAGTGCGTAGTGCATAATGGCACTTTCCTTTGCAGTCTAAAGCTGGATTTCTACTCATGTGGCGTCTGTGTATGTTTGGGCTGGCGTAGATTACGCCAGTGAAATGTGCTCTTGCACTACTTCCTCGTGTTGCAGTTTCTCTTTCGAATCTGAAATACCAGCATGGCTGGTATCAGCTGGTAAACGGGGTGGAATTCTTTGAATGGTTCACTTCAGTTTCCTATTTTGGAACAATGGTGGCTGACATGGTGCAGTGTCTTCATGAGCTTGTGAAAGCAAACTAATAAAAATAACACATGGTTATTTTAAAAAATGGCAATTACCACACAAATTTAGTAAGAACATCCAGTAATACGTAAACACATACTGACCAGTCACAAAGGAGTACTTCCGTGTAACCATGCAGTGTACGCGGTGACACCGCAACTGACCATTGCGCCGAGCAAGTAGAAATCCAGCTTAAGCCTATAGCAGCCTGACCACCCCTAACTAAGATTTATCAAAAAGAAAAGTTTTAAGCCTGGTCATAATAGAGTCCCTTTGCTTTTGAGGAAAAAAAAAAAAAAAAAAAAAAAATTGAATGCATCCCAGAAACAAAGAACAAATATTAAAACATAATTACGCTTTCAGCAAACGATGACAAGTATACTTTAGAAATGTGTGTAAGAAGATGATGTAAGATTTCTATTCAGTGTTGAGATTTTTTTTTCTTAAAAATGAAAAATAAAAACAAAACAAAAAAAAAAAAAAGCAAAAACTAACAAAAAGAACACTGTACCATTCAGATGGCTTAATTAGACTTAACTATAGGGGAATATTGTCCTTGTAATGTTAAAATACTATTAGAATGCTTCTTGCTTCAAGAAATGAGCTCATTTTCTTACAGATGTAAAGAAGGTTGCTTCCCTTTTACAAAAGCCCAGTTTGCTGCGAGGGGTCAAGCCCATCAGTTTGCTTCATTGGTTATGTAACCTTTAAGCTTGATTAGAGGATTACATCCTAAATAACGTTCGCAGACTGTCTAAATTGCTTTTATATTGGCAAAAATCCATTGAAAAAGCAATCGTCAGGTGCAGGTTCCTTGCAGTTTAATCACACTTTGTACATTCACACCTTGTAGTTTTCTTTGGCCAGGCAGGGTGTGCAGATAATGATGGAAGGCAGAGCTGGTATCCTCAGGAGGATCCCAGCTTTTATCTAGGACAAATTAAGAATACTCTGTTATAGTACACAATGCTATCTGGATTGTGTAGCATATGTTACTGAAGAATAAGGTGGCTGAGGATGCTCTCCTGTGGCATGGTCATTACAAAAAAAGGGAGTAAAAAGTGTGATAAGCAACTGAGCAACCATGTGTTAAAGTTACAAAATACAACACTAAAAATAGAAGTTAATAAATAAATAGGAAGTAATAAATACATAATAGATGACTGTGGGAATAGCTTGAGCTAAACTTAATTTCTTGATAAATTGCCAGAAAAAAGAAAAAAACAAAAAAGAGGGGGGGTAAGTGCAGGATCTGGGAAGAATTCATCACTCCATAAATCCTGGTTTCCTGATTTACTGCTGATTTGGCTTTTTCTACTTGTGTAGAATGATTTCCTTGCAGCCAAACCTTCATAGAGACAATTTCCTATGAGCTTTTGGACAACAGCAGAATCAACTGAAGATCCAGATGGATCTGACAGGTCCTGTCTCATGATTCATGGGTGCTGGGTCAGTTTTCTGTTTTCGTAGTTTTGGATTTCTGTATTTAGTTATGTTACTTTGAATTCATGTGCTTTGTTTATTGATTTATAACTTTTTGTTTTTCTTATATTTTTTTTAGAGCCTTTTCCTTTTGTTGGCTCAGTTTACTTCCTGCACCTGGTGTCTGCTCTTCATGCCATTAGTTCCTCTACTGTGTGTGTGTGTGTGTGTATATGTAATTAATGTGGCTCTAATACTCCATCATCGTATGTCCTTCACTTGTTCAGTTTACTCAAGTATTTTTTTTCAAGTACACACATCTCATGTTGCCAATATGACAAATTCTCACTAAATACATCTTTGGAAATCACATTCTTACAAATATATCTCTATGTCCTTAAAACTTCGTTATATTTGAAAAAACAAAACAAAGGTGAAAATGGCCAAATACAAAGACTTGACTAAAAGTGATTAGAGAAGCATCTCATGTCTAAAAGTTAACTTTAATTAAACAAAGCTGGAGAAATACATTAATGCAGTGTAAACTCATATAATAAAGTTTTGCTGCTTCAACTCAAAATACAAATAAATTATTTTTGAACAGTTATAAAATATGATTAAAAAGGCAGCTGTTAATTGATTATTGAAATACCATTGCCATATATATAATGTCTGTAAAATGAAGCACTGTGTAGCATCAGTTTGATAGCCATAAAAGACTTAGTCTTAGGGTAAAAATCCTGATGAAAAATATGCATTTATATTTCAGTTAAAACTGATTTGTGATCTGCTTAATTCCTGTATACCTGTAGACAATTACGTTGTCTTTTTTTTCCTTTTTTTTATTGATTATCTTACCTTTCCAGGTATGAAATGAGTGTTTGTTCTGTAGCCTACTTCAGCCTACAGGCTCTTGTTTAATATGTTTCACAGCTAGTTGTTTTTCCCAAATAGATATGATTGAAACATGTCAAGTGTAACTAAAACATTTCAGTGGATTTTGACTTTGATGAGCTGCCCAAGACAAACATAGTATGTA
Organism: Melanotaenia boesemani; assembly: GCF_017639745.1. Taxonomy (NCBI): domain Eukaryota; kingdom Metazoa; phylum Chordata; class Actinopteri; order Atheriniformes; family Melanotaeniidae; genus Melanotaenia; species Melanotaenia boesemani. Next base: position 6,066,735 of record NC_055695.1, on the reverse strand, counting down.
GCTGTTACTGTAAGTAATGTGAACATAAAAATTTAATAGTTTAGTAGTTTATCTTTCAATCTTTGTTTTTCCTTGGTTTAAATGTCCTCTATCTGCAGTGAAGAACTACAATGGCTGCAAACTTTGAGAGCTTGATTTAAGTTATAATTGATATTAATCTGTAATGACTTATCAGCCATGTTTGACAGAACCTATTAGAAAATTTGTGAGAAGAGATAAAATGATCTGTTTACCAATCTGTACAGAAAATAAATATGGTATTACATTTCCCTTTCCAAATGAGAAATTGTGTATCGATGTTGCAATGTTTACTGAAAGAATACCTGTACATACAAGAGAAAAATTACAATTTTCCCAAAGAAGCAGATTTGTCTGAGTTTTGTCACTGATACATCCATTTCTAATGGTTTAAGATGTACACACAGTATTTTAAAAGATAAATGAATATAATTATTGTCACCGAAATTAAGCAGAGCACACTCCCCAGGTGGGATGATAAACTCATTGACCACCCATAAAAAATTTGTAAAAGGACTGTGAAAATAAATCTTACATTGTCTGGATTACTTATCCATAAGAGAAAATAAAAACTATAAAAAAAATAAAGTTTTCCTGAGAAGCAGAATTGTGGCTAAATGAATGTTATTTAATAATATTGTGCAGTATCGTGGTACATTTTTAGATCCTATTAGAATACAGAATATATATATATATATACCACCAGAACAACTCTCCCCAACCTGCAGGACATTTATGTGGAACGTTGCAGGTCAAGGACTAAGAGGATCCTCAGTCAGCGCAGCCACCCCGCACACTCTCTCTTCTCTCCACTGCCATCAGGCCGGCGCTTCTGCTGCCTGAGGACTAAGACTGAGAGGCTGAAGAAGAGTTTCTTCCCCCTGGCTGTCCGCTTGCTCAACTCTGAGCATTGAACAAAACAAAAGCCACTTCTCACTCCTATTTGCACATGTAAATATGAATGTAAATATACATACAGTAAGTATGCTGCTATTCTTTTATCTTATTTAAAAGAAAAGATTTATCTTTTTTATTCTATTCTATTTTATAAATATTTAGCTTATTCTTATTCTTCCTCTTCTTAAAGGATGCAGGTACAGAATACACATTTCACTGTACAATTGTACTATGTATAACTGTGCATGTGACAAATAAACCTCTTTGACTTTGACTTTGATATAAGGCAAGGCAGTTTATTTGTATAGCACATTTCATGTACAGGACAATTCAAAGTGCTTTACATAAAACAAAGACATTACAGACATTTAGAATAGTAAAAGGCATTAACACATAATCACAATAAAATAATAAATTACATTAAAATGATTAAAAGCAAGATAAGTTAAAAAAAAAAAAAAAAAAAAAAAAAAACGTGCAGATTTCATGCATAGGCGCATGAGAAAAGAAATGTTTTTAACCCGGATTTAAAAATGTCTACATTTGGTGAAAGTTTAATCTCCACTGGCAGTTTGTTCCACTTGTTTGCAGCATAACATCTAAATGCTGCTTCTCCATGTTTAGTCTGGACTCTGGTTTGGACTAGTTGACCAGAGACTTTGGACCTAAGAGCTCTGCTAGGTTTATATTCTCTGAACATATCACAGATGTATTCTGGGCCTAAACCATTCTGGGATTTGTAAACAAGCAGATGGGTTTTAAAATCTATTCTGTGACTGACTGGAAGCCAGTGTAAAGATTTCAAAACGAGTGTGATGTGTTCAGATCTCTTAGTCCTGGTTAAAACTCTAGCAGCAGCGTTTTGGATGAGCTGCAGATGTTTAATGCTCTTTTTAGGAAGTCCTGTTAAAAGACCATTACAGTAATCCAGCCTACTGGAGATGAATGCATGGATGAGTTTCTCTTGGTCTTTCTGGAAGACTAAACTTTTAATTCTGTTGATGTTTCTGAGCTGGTAAAAAGCTTCTTAGTGAAGCTTTGATGTGGCTGCTGAAAGTCAGATCTGAGTCTATCAACACCCCAAGGTTACGAACTTGGTCGGTGATTTTAAGAGCCCAAGTCTCCAGGTGTTTACCAATGCTGACCCTCTTCTCTTTGCTACCAAACAGAATAATCTGTTTTGTCTTCATTTAACTGTAGAAAAATAATATCCAATACTCATTTTTTTTTTTTTTTTCTGAGGCCATACATAGAAATAAATGAGAGGGATTTGTGGAGAATTGGGGTTACAGCACCCTGGACATGTTTTCCAGGAACATAATGCTAAACATTATTATGTAACATCATGTACTCAGATTAAGCTGAATAAAGGCTTACATGTCTTATTTGTTTCCCACTCACATATTCTTAGTCTTAAGAAAGCTATTTCTTGCTACAGCTTTTGAATTATAGTGCAACGTTACAAAAGGTCATAACATGCAATACAGGAAGAATAACACTTAGAAGGTTAAGTGGAAGGAGACCCGAACAAGAAAATACAGCCATGTAGAGCACCGATTAAACTCCCAACATCTCTTTAAAATGCCTTATCAGGGTAGAATTAATGTGACAATGTGTCTAAACATTTACATGTATTATTTCAGGTTTACTCCTTGACACCCCCTTTTTATTTATTTATCTTTTTTTGTGGCGTAACAAAAGCTAAAGACCTATAACAAATTGGCTCACATGTATCACAACACTAACCATGTTTACATGGACACAAGTATTCAGATTCAAAAGCAGATCGGCATAAACATGCTTCATGTAAACAAACCAATCTGATCTGATCACACTTATTCGGGTCACAATTTCATTCTAATTAACAATCAGCATAACTCACTCTTCTTATTCCAGCATGTATAAAAACATTCTGAATGTCAGGTAGATGTTCTTACTGCACATGCCTGTTATGTCAGCTGTACAGCTTATTCACTTTACTCAGTTTCGAACATGTAAACGCACATGATCAGAATGACATTACAGGTCTGATCAGAATTGTAAGCTGATGAAGAAGAAACCAATGAAATTTGGTGCATGTAAACATAACCAGGGATTATCAATTGCTTTGATTAAAACAGGTTTTTCTTGATGCATTTTGCATATTTCCATAAGTTTTTTTTTTTCTTTTCTAAATGTAGAGGTGTGAAGAGGTGTAAAAATCTACCCTGGCATAAGGCAAAATTTTACTGCAAGTAAGGCGAGACAAAAATGGTGGTAGAAAAATGTTTTTAAATTAGTAACTTAATATGCCTGGTTTCTATTTTTAAAATTACACAGCTCCATTACAGCCCTCATAACGTTAAACTCAGTACCTATAAGCATGACATGTGCATTTGAAAATTAGTGTTTGGTCAGTGCAAAGTGAAACAAATATGTCCCTGTGATTAAACCCACAGAGCAATTCACATTTCCAAAAGTCACTTTTTTTACTTCCATTTACTGCAGTATCAGCATCATAAAACAGGCTTTCTTTCCTTTTGATTCCCAACTTAAACTTGATCAACAATTTAAGACCTAGACACCAGGAATGAACTATACATGTGATGGGTCTGAACTCAAGGATGTTAGATCCATCTGTTGGGAGACATTTGGCTTTATGTCAATGATATTCAAAGTCATGCTAATGGGCTGTAGCAGTACGTTTCATGGGCTACATAAAATGTGTTGCTGGATATGGCAGCCAACTGGATATAAGAACAAAAATTGATTTCATTGTAGCACGAGAAACTTTTTAAATATCATTTACAAGCATAAGGCATCCAGTTTAATTAACTTTATAAATATAATTAATAAAACTGCCAAGATGCTTTGGGTTTTCTTTTACAGATATTCCCCATATTTTACAGGCAAGTGGCTTTGAAGCTAATGAGGAACTACAGAAGGATCACAGGCGGTGAGTACTGGCTGAGGACGGCCGTCCGCTTGTGTCTCATTCGACATCTCTGCACAGAAAAACAAGCGCACCCTCCGCGATCACTCGTTCCTGATGCACCGTGTCCCTATTATAAAGAATTACTACTGAAAGTTTAAAGGCAATAACATACGTTTTTACAGGCATTTTTCTTTTTTTCTTAATTTAAAGGTTTTATGTTTAAAAATGTTTTTAATTATTTTTGGACAAGGTTAAATGTTGTCACCTTGCTTATGTTTTCTTTAAACATAATTTTCATCACCAGACTAGAATATCTTAGATTATTATTCAGCTTTCACACACGTTTCACACAGGTTTTAAATACTGGATTTTTTGTCGTTATATAAATGTTTAAGTTTAGATTTACAAGAAACATTTTATCTGCAACTGTGTAAAAGGAATACTGCTGTTTAAAAGTAAAGTGTAAAATCAAATGATGCTGAACTTCTGTTCATAGAGCAATACATATGCAATATGCTGCTTTTGATTTTTTTTTTTTTCTTTCATTTTGTACATAATGCAATTAATTGTGATTACCCAATCTGTCACGTTCCATTGGTGGAACTTGACAAATGTATTTAACTTTTTTTTTTTTTTTACTCTCATCCAAGTACCTACATGTTAAACACCATTGGAAAGCTAAGACTCTTGATGTGAATGATGTATACCATTCCAGTCATAACTGTAGATTCAGCTAACACTGTACTCAACACATGTAGGTAACACTGTACTCTAGTACCAGATGATACTGCAGCAAAAACTGCCCTGTTACATCAACAAGGGTTCACTAAAAGTAGTCCAGTAAAATAGACAGTCCACAGGAATCCATAAAAAAACAAAACAAAACAAACAAACAAAAAAAACCCTTTTAAGAAATAAAATTGAAGTATTTTAAAGGGTTAATCAATCCTATCTACATGAAGAATAAAATTTGAACAGAGGCTCGCTCCGTAAAAATCACTCCTGTAACTACAGCCTCCCCCACCCCCCCCGAACCTGCTTTGTGCAGGTTTCATCCTGATATGTCTGAAAAACAAACACAAACTGGAATTCTTTTTCTTTTCTTTTTTTTATTAATCATTTGCTGTGTATGAACACATAATTTGCTGTCCAGACGTCTTTCTTGTTGTTGAAATGTGATTTGAATTAAGTGAGAGTTTCTTTCTTCCACCCAGGCTTTTTTTTCCCCCCCTGATTAACTCCCTCTATCTTCAAAGGACAGGGGAGCAACCAATCAGTGAGATCACCTGGTGCAATGATTGTTTTGAAAAAAGGGAAAAAAAAGACATTTCAGTCCAAAACACATTATTGGACTCCACTGTGCTGCAACAATTGCCAGTGCAGAGCACCAAAACAATCATTATCTTGGAAAAATGCTGCAGGGTTTTAGCTTTAGAATTATTTCATAGATAAAGCCCGATGTTGTTTCATCAACAAAGTACTTGTGCTACCAATTTTCATTTATTCCTAATTAGTATCATCAGTCATGTAAGAGCTTGAGTAATCTGCTTTCAAAATGATGGATCCTATTTTGAATTGATAGAAAATGGGAATAACGTTGCTGTCTACACTAATGCACTACAAATGAGGAAATCTTTTAATAAGCAGTCATTTTCATGCAGCAGTAAGACACCTACTGAACATTTGTTGGTATTTTCTGACATGATGTGTGTTTGAAAGGCTCTTTTAAAATTTATTTTAGAAAGATCACACTCTGTAGGATGTGGCTTTGCAAATAAATCACCCCTCTTGCTAAGTACCAGTATTTTCAAAACTTCTATGTATCCTGGATTAAACCTGAACATTTACACTTACACAAGTTTTATGTTGACCTTGTGCTTTTTAACATCATGGGGAACAATATATATTCTTCCTAGTAAAATATGGACTAAGGTGTCTGGGTTCAGTGTTTAAAAATACAGAAATGTTATGGCAAATAATACTAAAAAACAGACAGAGGTTTCTTTCTTGCCATATTCTTCATTTAAATGGGGAAATAATCATATTTCCCCTTTTTTCCATGTGGGATGTGCCATGTCAGTGGCACTTATAGTCAGTATAATTAGATGTCAGAGATGCACCTCACCTGGGGGCGTCTTTGCCTTCTCCTCCCACATCAACCTACTAACAAAAGCAATGGAGCAGAAGGCTCGGCTGGTAGATTTATGCTGCTCCTTCAGTCCATTAATGTCTCCTTTTTATGTGTCCATTTGGCATAGTGGCCACTCTGCTCACCTCATTTAGACCGGATGCTGTGAGGACGGTGTGAGTTCTGTGCTGATTCAGGTAGACAGACAGAGAGTGAGGGGGATGGGTGGTTGTAGAGAAGACAAAATAGTAGTCATACACACAAAACAGTCACTGGTGATGCATGAGCAGTAGGCTACTTGAAGAAATCCATTTGCTGGGGTTTCATTTATGCAAAGGAATGAGTTTCTGTATGCAGATACAGTGAGGCATATTTATATAATTTGATTGATGCTGCACAAGTTAATTTCACAAATGGCAGCAGTATGAGTTTTCTTAAAAAATGTGAATTTGGAGAACCAGCAATATAGTGAAATAAATCAATAAAATACAACATACCATTATTATTAAAGTAGTTTTTGCTCTGACTTTTTTTTCCCCATGATATCCCCTTTCCATAGCAGAAATGAACAGTTGTTGATGTTTAGTGACAACATGCACTGCAGGTTTTATTTACACCCGATGTCAAATACAAACAAAATTCTCAGTGGTGAAGTCAAGTGAGGCAGGTTAGAATTAAATAAACTTCTCACTTTTAAGAGTGCTGCTTGCACATTTCTTTTTTACTTTTTTTTTTTGTTTTGTCAGCAATGTATTTATATTGTTTGGCTGAATGTACTTAGCCAGCCAGAATCCTGATTGTATTGCTCAGCTGAAAGTAATATTGTTGCTTTTGGATTAGATTCATTCAGCTTGAATCCCTAACATATTTTTTGGGGGGGGATCATTCCCCTCTGCAATGGTAAATGGACTGCAAACATAGCAATTTTCTACCTAAGCAGGACAAAGCACTGCATGCTGCTTTCTATTCTAACAATATAGCTACACAGAGAGTATTATGCTACTCAGTATTTTGCTTAAAGGCACATCAGTGTGAAGTCAGCTGAAGCTGGGGCTCAAACCTCCAAAACTGTTGACCCGCTCTACATCCTGAGGCACAGCTGCTTTGATATAATACCCACCACCTGATTCCTGATCTGGGATTCTAAAACCAACAACTGGGCTCACACATCAGTTTAGTTTTTCAGTTTGAGATTTTGGCTGTTGTTGTTTCCTCCTTTTTTCTTTTTTCTTTTTTTCTTTTTTTTTAAGCAAGTTGTTTTTTGGCCTGCGTTCCTTCAAATTCTACATAACTGGTTCGACAACAGGAAAAACAATAAACAGCTGCAAAAATTTAGAAGCAGTCACCAAAATCCATGCCCATTATCAGTCAGATCACACGATCATGATCATGATTACTTAAGCCAACTAGTTTAAGATGATAAGTTATGAATTCATTAATTAGTTTTTACATTGCGATGTAGAGTTATCATTTTCGTTACGACCAATAAAATAACCATAATGCATATCTTTTTCTTTAGGCAAGGCAAGGCAAATTTATTTGTATAGCACATTACATGTACAAGACAGTTGATAGTGCTTGACATAAAACATTATAGCAGGATTCTGGAAGCAATCAAATAAAATAGATAAAATTCAAGAAATTAAGCTCCAGTATAGGGAAAGACAATATTAAAACATGATGAAGTTTAAAGATTCCAGTTTAAAAAAAACCAGATACAGATACTATTGAAATGCAGCAGAGAACAGGTGGGTTTTTAACTTGGATTTAAATAAACTGAGTGTTTCAGCTTCAGACTAATAAAGGATTATATATATATATATATATATATATATATAAATATATATATATATATATATATATATATATATATATGCTTTTAATAAATATATATATAATGCTAAGGAACCAGAAATCTCTCATATTTGAAATATGAGAGATTTTGGAGGACTGGAACATACCTCTGTGTTAGGAAGCCGATGTGCGAGTGTTCTTGCCAAAGTTCAGCAAAATTCTGCCTAATTTCCCAGGTTGTTCCTTAATCCTGGACAGTACTTTCCTTCTTTCATACCCCCTATTTCTATCTCTTGTACTCTCATTGGCTATAACTTTTTGCTAACAGCTCACATAACTTGAGAAACAGAAAAACTAATCAGAGCACAACAAACTGTCACAATCTTGTCAAGGTGCTCTGCCATGTTCACATGTGCACTTGGAATTATTATCCAGACTGGTATTGACTGTTATTGTTGTGGATACTTGTTGCTTAGCATCCCATTCATTTAGCTGACATTGCCCCTATGTAAAGGCTCCCATCTTCCATGCATGGAGCCAAAACCACATCACCTGGCATAAGTTTCTGCAGAAGTGGACTATTCCCTGTGATGGGTTTATCATTGCACTGCCTCCAATTTCCTTTTTGTCCACTGGTTACCAAAGCTGCTGGTGCAGCCAAGTACACAGGTGGGTGAAAAGTTTAATTATTTTTCAGAAGTTCTGACTAAGACAAAAAATGAAAAAGACAATGCCCATTGCTTAACTGCTGTAAACAGAATGCTTATTCCACCAACATGGCCGACAGTACTGTACATTAGGATGTATGTGTGCATTCTCTATTTGCAACTTCTTTTTTCACTTTTCTCTACCAAATGTGGCAGATGTTGAAACATCTTGTAATATGACTGCCTCTTGGTTTAGTTTTTCCTGTTGTTGATTTTTGTTGTGCCATTGAAAAGAACTCAGTGTTTGTGGATATTTTACATATATTTTGTATTTCAGATGTGCCTAAAACTGTCACAGTGAGGCAGAGGTTAGGACCCAATACTACAATGAAGGTGCAAGACAAGGTTCTGTAGAGCCTTGCATCCTTCTAGCCACCGCAACCATCAATGCAGATGCACAAGAGCCAGGATTCCCAAACGGCGTTGTCCGTATCGCCAATCTGGTCCCCCAGAATCGTGATTCCACCTGAGTACTGCCAGGCCCTGGATCCAGCCCCAACAGCATTCCTACCAGTTCACTACTGCTAATGCTCTCACGAGGTTGGTAGCCTGCTGGGTCCATGATTGGTCAGTTCATTCTGTCATGGTGTGGCAGATGTGAGGACCCAGTAGCACATTGAAGATGCAAGTGAAGGTTTTCTTGGAGCCTTGCCTCCTTCTGGCCACCACAGTCATCCATGCAGACACATGAGAGCCAGTTCATTGTCATGTACCTGCTGTGTTTCCCAGTTCATCTATGTCAGTTCTCATCATTAAACCTTGTTACTGCCCCCTTCTACCTCCTGCCTCGTCAGTCTGCATTTGAGTCCTCTCATTCCACACTCTGTGAAAATAATGACAATATTTCTGGTGCTTGATTTGATTTGTTATTAAATCAGTCGCCATCAGCCAGGGTCAAGCCTCTCTAGCTCGAGTTCATTTTAAGCCAGTCAGAATTCAATCATCACATAGTGCCAGCTCTGTTGGCTTTTTTTTAAATTTACATAAAAAAAAAACAAAACAAAACAAAAAAAAAAACTGAATTTTGTAATTTGGTCATGCTGAGAGCTATATGCAGACGATTAGCAACAGATTTATGTTAAAGGGTTTTGGTTAATCTATGCAACAGGGCTTGAAATTTTGACAATTCCAAAAAAGTCAGTGTAGTTGTCAGTGTGTTTTCTACATTCTGTGACTAGAATCTGTTTGACTATATAGTCATAAATCCCATCCCACCACCATGCAACTACTAGATGAAATTGTAAAATGTCTCAGTATCAATTTACAGTTGGATTCTTTTTAATTCCATTGTGGGCTAGTGATCTAATGCTATTAATGTTATTAACTTATTAGCCATATCTAATAACTAAATGTCACCTTTTAATATTTAATACATTTAATACAATTTTTATCTCTACTCCTGCAATTGCTTCTTCACGCTTTGCATGCAGCAGTTTGTCGCTGAAGAAGCTCTGCAGGGCTGATCGTGTTCGGGTGTGGGACAGTGGGGATGGGGACTGTTAATCAACCTGGATCAGAGAGCCATTATTTTCTTCTCTCCCAACATCTCAACTGGTGGGTTAAGACATCCCAGTACAGAGCTGTCCTGTACTGGATGCTTCAGCAGAGTCAAGCCAGCAATGGGTGCAAGCTTATGTCACGAGCAGTGTTGGGGTAGTTACTCCAATTACTAGTTCCTCATTACTTCTGTAAATTGTAATAAAATTACTAGTTAATGCATTTGAAAAGTGCTTTACTTTACCATTTCTTAATTCACCATGTAGACATGGACAAACATCATAGCCAAATCATCACTGCCTGTCTACAATATACAGGGTGTGCAGGATTATTAGGCAAGTTGTATTTTTGAGGATTAATTTTATTATAGAACAACTACTATGTTCGCAATGAACACAAAAGACTCATAAATATCAAAGCTGAATATTTTTCAAAGTTGGAGTTGGGCTCTTTTTAGTTTTAGTATCTTAGGAGGATATCTGTGTGTGCAGGTGACTATTACTGTGCATAATTATTAGGCAGCTTAACAAAAACCAAATATATACCCATTTCACTTATTTATTTTCACCAGGGAAACCAATATAACAACTCAAAATTTACAAATATACATTTCTGGCATTCAAAAACAAAAGAAAAACAAATCAGTGACCAATATAACCACCTTTCTTTGCGAGGACACTCAAAAGCCTGCCATCCATAGATTCTGTCAGTGTCTTGATCTGTTCACGATCAACATTGCGTGCAGCAGCAACCACAGCCTCCCAGACCCTGTTCAGAGAGGTGTGCTGTTTTATCTCCCTGTAGATCTCACATTTGATGAGGGACCACAGGTTCTCTATGGGGTTAAGATCAGGTGAACAATGAGGCCATGTCATTATTTTTTCTTCTTTTAGACCTTTTCTGGCCAGCCACGCAGTGGAGTACTTGGATGCGTGTGATGGAGCATTGTCCTGCATGAAAATCATGTTTTTCTTGAATGATGCTGACTTCTTCCTGTGCCACTGCTTGAAGAAGGTGTCTTCCAGAAACTGGCAGTAGGACTGGGAGTTGAGCTTGACTCCATCCTCAACCCGAAAAGGTCCCACAAGCTCATCTTTGATGATACCAGCCCATACCAGTATCCCACCTCCACCTTGCTGGCGTCTGAGTCGGAGTGGAGCTCTCTGCCCTGTACTGATCCAGCCACGGGCCCATCCATCTGGCCCACCAAGACTCACTCTCATTTCATCAGTCCATAAAACCTTAGAAAAATCAGTCTTATGATATTTCTTGGCCCAGTCTTGACGTTTTATCTTGTGTGTCTTGTTCAGTGGTGGTCGTTTTTCAGCCTTCCTTACCTTGGCCATGTCCCTGTGTATTGCACACCTTGTGCTTCTTGGCACTCCAGTGATGTTGCAGCTCTGAAATATGGCAAAACTGGTGGCCAATGGCATCTTGGCAGCTTCACACTTGATTTTCCTCAGTTCATGGGCAGTTATTTTACGCCCTGTTTTTTCAACACGCTTCTTGCGACCCTGTTGACTATTTTGAATGAAACGCTTGATTGTTTGATGATCACGCCTCAAAAGCTTGGCAATTTTAAGAGTGCTGCATCCCTCTGCAAGACATCTCACTATTTTTGACTTTTCAGAGTCCGTCAAATCTCTCTTCTGACCCATTTTGCCAAAGGAATGGAAGTTGCCTAATAATTATGCACACCTGATATAGGGTGTTGATGTCATTAGACCACACCCCTTCTCATTACAGAGATGCACATCACCTGATATGCTTAATTGGTAGTAGGCTTTCAAGCCTGTACTGATTGGAGTAGGACAACATGCATAAAGAGGATGATGCCGTCAAAATACTCATTTGCCTAATAATTCTGCACAGTGTACAATAAACACTATGCAAGCAAAATGGCTTTGAAATCATAAGAACATCCCTGTCTGTGGGAAGAAATGGGCACGCTTGTCTCATAATCATTTTTATCAAGTATTTTTCTAAACCTGGGCGATTCAATAGTCGACAGGGGGAGCATGTCTCCTACAATGAACCCTGCAACTAGCTTGTTCATTTCTGTATGTCTTACCGGCTGCTGCGCTACAGGAAATGTTGAGAAAAGCTTATCTTGATTAGGCGGGTCGGCTGCTGAATGACTCCTTCCATTGACCGGCGAGCAGGATCTTTCACCACAAGTTTGGACTGAAACTGGACTGAACTGAAAATAATGTGAATATCGCCACTGACAAAAAGCCTGTTTCCGTCTCCAGCTCCACTTTTCCCTCTTTGGCACACACCATCAGCTTCGTCACACAAATCAATCTCTATGGCAACGTGCCCAGGCAAGCACACACACAGGCAGCAGCATGCGCGTACCACTTGAAACAGATCAGGACTTTACACATAGGCAAGCTTGGCTTGGGTAACGCAGAAAAACACATTACTGTAGCCAAGTAAAGTAATTTCGTTACAGATATTTAAAGTGCAATGCATTACTTTACTTCGTTACCCAAAAAAGAATGTTGTTATTGTAACACATTACTCCCAACACTGGTCACGAGGAACATCCATCACTGATCAGTTCATCCGATTTTAGTTTTATCAAATCTGGCAAAGGCTAAAATTGCAATGTGTCAGACTAGTAAGTCCAGGTTGTGTAGGTGAAAGCTTGAGGGCAGTTTTCAAAATGACAATATTTAACTGCCTTCTACTTATCCCTTTGATAGGAATTAATTAGAGTAGTCCCATAAACAGGTTTGTGAAATGTGATGCATGTAGAAATAAGATTTGTTTTTTTTTTTGTTTTTTTTTTTCTGTTCCCCCACTGGCTCCCCTACACATGATCAGCCATGATAAAATATTTAATTTCCTAAATCATATCTCAGCTTTTGTTTTTCTTTCTATTTTCTCCTTTTATTTGATGTCATGATATGACTTGATGCTGCATTGCCATAGAACAGGTTCCCCCAGTTTCCACCTTCACAAACATATCACTCTTGACAGGTCAACACACCTCCTACCACACCTCCAGCAGCTGGGACAATCTACCACCTGTACCAATACAATGGGCAGCTTCACCTATTTTTTGTCAATACACCATATTCTATTCTTGCCCTGTTTTCCGTTTGGCTCCTCAACATTTCAAAGCCCCCCCCCCCCCCCCCCCCCCCCCACACACACACACACAATCATTATCATTCATATTATCATTACATATATGTTGCATTTAGCAAGTAAAATGGCAGAGTAAATCCACAGGAAGCACTATAATCATCAATGATATTCTTTGTATAAAGGTGATTATGACCACTGGTATTCTTTCATTACAAATGTGAAATTTGCTTTTCAAACTCATCATTTGGATTTACATAATCACAGTGGTGCATCTTCACATTTACTTCAGGCAGGCAGGTGTGATAAACATTATCATTATTGTGGAAGAGTGGGATCCCCTGACAGCTAAACTATCTTTGCACAGTGATAACCATCAAACAACACACACAGGAATATCTCAATGAAAAAAAAAAAAAAAAAAAAAAAAGAAAACTGTTGTGCCTATAAATATACAGCCCAGTCTCATGCACATGAATTATCTACATGTGTCCGAAATGCAAAAAGATGCAAATTCAGAAAAAATTCCCTACAACTGTGGCATGAATACATTGTACACACTAATTTCCCTTTGTCCAAATGAACATGCAGCCACTATGATGAAGTATTTTATATATTTGACAATGTCCCCACTACATGAGGACATTCATCTGCTGTATCTTACTGCATAACAGTGTCTTTCGCCTGCCTTTTAGTAAGAAGATTCCCATATAAGCGATTGCTGGTTTATGACTTTCAACTCTTGGCCTCCTACTTTCAATTTCTTACTTTTCAGCCTTGCTCTCACCCATGGATGACAAGTTTCAAGTTGTATATTCATCACATACACATACAAGATGGCAGTGACATGCAGTCGTACGTGCATCCGAGGCTGTGCACACCCACTTAGCACCAGCAAAGAAACAACGCAGTAAAAAACTAAAAAAAAAAAACAAAAACAAACAAAAAAAATGTTAATACAATAAGCCACAGTGCAATGATTGTGACGTGATGTGCATTGACAAGCGGATCAGTGTAGCGTCTGCAGAGATGCGGACTCTGCATCGGTCTCTCGTGGTGAAGAAGGAGCTGAGCCGCATTGAGAGGAGCCAGATGAGGTGGCTCGGGCACCTGGTCAGGATGCCTCCTGGACGCCTCCCTAGTGAGGTGTTCTTTTCCCACCGGAAATAGGCCCCGGGGAAGACCCAGGACACGCTAAGACCCTAACCCCTAACCCCTAACCCTAACCCATCTCGTGGCTGGCCTGGGAACGTCTCGGGATTCCCCCGAATGAGCTGGTGAATGTGGCAGGGGAGAGGGAAGTCTGGGTTTTCCTGCTTTCCTGCCCCTGAGACCCGACTCCGGATAAGCGGCAGATAATGGATGGATGGATTGATATATACATCTGGTATCACTCAGATATATCTGTACATATTTATTTTATACATTAAAATAAATTACTAAGTTAACCACATCAGTACTGTCATTTATCAGATGCTTTTCTCCAAAGCGATTCACCCCTGTGGGATTCGAACTTTGGTTTCCCGCATGGGAGTTGGATGCCCTACCGACTGAGATATCCAGCCGCAATATCTGACACCTCTAGCTTGTCTTGCCTTCTGACGTCTGCCCCCTGCTGCCGCTATTCTGCCTTTCTGACACTGGTAATGCCCACGTGATGCCCACCAAATAAAACCTTTATTACGTTTTTCATCGTGGTCCATCAGGATCTCTGTCTCACATTCCAAAAAAAGCCACTTCTTCCCTCTTTTCTCCTCCTGAGCCATCATGGAAATGATATGATAAATATTTATTGTAGGTGTTCACCTGACCTTTCATGGCCACCACAAGGGCATGGCAAGGTGCTCCCTCATGTGCCCCCACTTTAGAGTTGATTCTGATTTATGAACGAAAACAGGCATGGGACATGCACGTGCACGCTTTTATAAACCTTTGCTCGCATCTTTTCCCTTTTTCCCTATGTATGCCACTTGTAGTTTGCTTTGCTATGCACAGTTTGATAAATGAGGCCCCAGGTCTGTAAATGTAATTATCATCATTTGTGGTATCCACATAAAGTCCAGAATCTCAGAAAACAAACAAACAAACAAACAAAAAAAAAAAACAAAAAAAGAAACTATGTTCAAAACAACTGTTTTCCTTTCACATGAGTTTTGACAGACAAAGAGAAATGTTAGTTCTGCATGAAGTGCCAATCAGAAAATGTCAACAATCTTTGCTCTCTCTAACATTTCCAGAAAGCCATGTAGGTTGATGAAGACTGAAGAAAAAAACAACAACTGCATGTTACTTGGGGGTTATCCTGTACAAAACAGCTGATTAGTAAAATCTGTCTCATATTTTTAAAATTTACAAAGATTGAGATACTTCAACATTTTGGACATATGGAAAGAAAAAAGACCTATTGTGCATTTTTTTTGTTGAAACTGGCCTAAAATATATCACTGTTTTCCAAAGGATCCCTGGTGTATGGACTGATTCATAACGGGAAATGATAGACATCCATCGCATAATTGCTTTTCAGAGGGGCAGTTGGCTGTGGTACTTTAGAAGGAAGGAAGAAGCACAATAATGATGAAATATCAATGAGATGATGAAAAAGTAATCATTTCACTGCAGCCAAGCTCTCAAAAGATCCAAGTGTCAACATTCAGAGATCAATATGTCTGATTCAATGTGAGACAATTTACACCTAATACATCACTCATCATTCCATATCAGAAAGCCCACTGCAAAAATGACCTTGGGGAGAGATCATCACGGTTTGACAGGAATAATGCAGCAGAATGTAGAGCACACAAAGCAAATTAGAAGTCAACTTTTCATATAAACTTCACTGAGTCATTCCTTGAGGACTCAGATAGCCTTGAGCTATGTTTCACGCTTTAATTCATCCAGTCTAACTCCAAAATCTTCATTAACTCAGACCATCCTTCATTTAATCCAAGTTTATTTTGAATGCACACAAACCACTCCTAATTATACCAGCTGAATGAGAGAAAAAAAGGAGAGATACAAAGACATACATTAATATTCATAAATGTAGATAATTCAAAAAAAGCCATTCATCACCCTTTGAAAGACATTGACTAAGAGGGTAATTTGGGTATTATGTGATTAAAATGAAAAAGAAGAAGAAATAAACCGAAGTAAGTTTAAACTTATTGCTCTCAAAAGCTAGATACTGCCTACCTAAACACTACAGTTTGCTACTACAACTTTCACAAGCAAAACTTTTTAAACTGTCAAGAGTAGGAAATGGTTGAAGGAACCATCAGACAGGTAGTTTTACAAGACAGATATGCATTACATTCATCTCAAGAGTTAAAGCTAAAATTATTCCTAAGCTTAAATTAAAAATAAAAATAATTATTATTAACTTATTTATTGTTTTAAGAAGTATTTCTTATAGCATTCAGAAAGAAAACAGTAAAATATTCCTTCCTGTTTATTTTAGACAGTGAAATACAGGAAAAAAAATAGAAAAAAATGTCAAGGTACAACATGGTTACAAAAAGGCTCAAACACATCATTCCTGCTTGCATGACACTCTGGGATGCTTTTCTTATCAAAAAGAAAAAAAGCACATTATGCTATGGATTGCAAAGACATTGTTATATAAACTGCCTTCGTGTCAGCAAAAAACTGTGCTCTCAAAAATAGAGAGCCGTTTTCTCCTTACAAACATTCCCTAAATGAAGTGCCCTGAAATGGATTTCATGTATTTGATTTAAGATGGTATAGCCTGTTTTTTTTTTTATAATTTTTGAACGCTTGTGTCATATTATTGTAACATTTATAATAGTCTTTTGTTTGAAAGTTTGATCATTTTGTTTTCTTGCTGCTATCTTGACCAGGTCATTAGAAGAGCGCTTGTCAGGAAGATGTCCCTAATGGAATAAAGAAAGAGGAAACCATGTGAAGCCAGCAAGTTTCAGCTGTTTTCATCTTCTTTAAAATGTTTGGCATTGATCACTGATAAAGAAGATTTTGAAAGTGACCATTCATGCAGTCTTTATAATTTTACAATAGCACTTTACCCAAAAATACTGTATAAATGGTCCAGCTACTAATCACATAATGCTTTTAGTCCCTGAAAGATTTTTATTTAATATGTTTGTGGAAAATATTTCCATTGAAGGTCGACAAGAAATGGAAAATTGAAAGTGCACCAGGCAGCACCACATTTTTATTCTCATTATCTTTTTTTCTATTATGTTTATTTTTTCCTCTAATTTGGAAGAAAATTCAGAAATTTTATAAATGAGAAAACATAAATTCCCTTGAAAGCTCTGTAGTCAGACATTGTGGTGTTCTTGCAATTTTACCAAGGTATTTTCTCTTGGTAAAGAAACCTGTTCAAGACTGTAATTTGTGACACATTAGCAGAAGCTCTGAGAAAGTAGCCCTTCCCGTGTGACTATATGTATTTCCCGTTTCATTGTCTGCAGCTTCTACACCCTGGCCTTCAGATGTGCCTCTCTCCCATACTCACACACACATACACTTTTCTTATGCTGAGCTCCCAAATACACAGAGAGCACTGGGGCTAGATAGCAATGCCAGTAACCAGGCCTGACAGATAGTCCTCTGTGGCCATTTCAGAGAGTGGGCACAGAGCTCGGAGCACCTGCTAGCAGGCTGCCACGTCACAGCAGTTGTCACCAACAATCACATTTCTTGGCTGAGACCAAATATATGTGGAAAGGTGTGTGTTTGTGTTTTGCTTCTTGGCAAACCTTATCTAACAAAGTTGGCTAAACATCCTTTTCCCATGGAGGTCCATTTGAATTACAAAGCAGCCTTAATTCACACAAATCTGGCCTTCACATAGAGAAATGTTTGCACAAATAATGAGTCATAGGTTACAGCATTTTGTTCCAACAAAGGAGGTTAAATAAACATATTAGTGACCTCCACACTGAGAAACAAGCATGAATTCTAAACACACAATTTTGGGCTGGAGGCCATTTATATGTTTAAATTTCTATGTTACAACCACCGACTGCAGCACCTCCACCGACAGTCTGTAGCAAAATTAAGCTCATTGTACATCTGTCATTAAGATCTGCTTGCTTGGTTCCCCGGTTATTAAGGTAAATATTTTTATTTTTATTTATTTATTTATTTAACTTTCTTCAATGCTTATTTTGTTTTTATATATATGTATATATATATATATATATATATATATATATATATATATATATGTGTGTGTGTGTGTGTGTGTGTGTGTGTGTGTGTGTGTGTGTGTATTGTGTGTATATTTTTGATAATTTAGAGATTTATCAGCAAAAAATGTTATTTATTGTTTTTGGTTTTTTTGTTTTGTTTTTTTGTATAGCACATTTCATGTACAAGACAATTCAGCGTGCTTTACCTAAAACATCCAAAGCATTACTGTGGGGTGCAGGAGACAATGACAAGTGCATTAAAAACAAAGTTTAAAAGAAATAAAATAATTTATATTATAATAGGCAGCCAATAGAAATCTGCTGAGTTTCAGCAGACCTGCAGGTTTCTGGGAGTTTGTTCCACATGTGAGAAGCATAAAAGCTGAAATAAAAGCTACCTCTCCATGTTTAGTTCTGACTCTGGGGACAGAAAGTAGACCTGACCCTGATGACCTGGTGGATCTGGTTGGTTCATAATGAACCAGAAGATCCTGAATGTATTTTGGTTCTAAACCATTCAGTGCTTTATAAACTAACAGCAGGATTTTGAAGTCAATTCTTTGACAGACAGGAAGCCAGTTTAAAGATTTGAGGATTGGCGTTATGTGATCTGTTTTCTTGGCCTAAGTACTCAAAGAGCAGCATTCTGGAGTAACTGCAGCTGTCTGATGGACTTTTTAGGGAGCCATGTGGGACACCAGTAGTCCAGTCTACTAAAGATAAATGCAAGTACAAGTTTTTCTAAATCAGGCTGAGTCATAAGTCCTTTAATTTCAGATATGCTCTTTAAGTGATAATAGGCTGACTTCACAATTGTCTTAATATAACTGCTAAAATTCCGGTCTGAGTCCATGACAACTCCCAGATTTCTGGCTTGGTAGTTTTGAACTTAGCTGTTCGAAGCTGATTTCTGACTTTTAATCGTTCTTCCTTGGCTCGAAAAACTATTTAAGATACCAACAAGAATTTCATTACATGAACTAATCACTACTTACTTTATGGTCACTAATTTGTTGCTAAAAAGGTTGAACTTATTGCACTTGTGTTTGCAAAGCAAGGCGCCTGTACTATAACTCTGGATGTGTTGCCTAAACGCATAACCTCAATACCAGCTTTGGATTTTTAGTGTCACAGAACTGATTCCCTTCTCTCCAAGACATATCAGTATTCCATATTAGGCTGAAAACCAAACATGCTCTAAAAGATGTTATAACGTGTTAATAAGAGATTAGCACAGTAATTAATAACAGTAAAAAAAAAAAAAGTCCTGTTAATGTTTAGAAATTTTGAATTACACTGTAAAAAGGAAATAGTTGAAACAACGTATATTAACTGTATTAAACCTTAGCAAGTGACTGAATTAAGTAAGTTATCCAAGTACAGTTTGTTCAACTCGATAGTTGAAAGTCACACTTATACTGTTAAGAATCTTTCAAATAAAGTATATAAAATAACTTTGACTCAATTTCATAGAAAGTCAACCTAAAACACTGAAGATGTTCAAAATGAATGTTTAATAATATGGCATGACAAGTAAGTATTTTAATGATATGCTTTTGCATTTACTTCTGCAAAAAGCACTAAGACAAAATATAGATTTCACATCAAAAGATTTGTACTACCAGAATAACACAACCAACAACTTTTGGTGATGGTGGCTCTTTCTTTCCCTGTAGTGTCTTTAACACTCACAATGGCAATATTAACATTCAACCATAACATTACAACAACATTGTCTAAATGTAAGATAACACAGGCCGTAAATCACTAGAGGGTAGCTATCACAAAATGTTAAAGTCCTGCTGGATACGCATTACATGACTCTTTGCTGTCTCTGCACGATTAGTACTAAATGAGTTGTGTAGGTTTGATTGTCAAGTTGAATTAATTTAATAAATGTACTTAAATTAACATAATTCAGTCACTTGTTACAAATAGAGGCAAGTCATTTTAGTTGGTACAGTTGTCTAGTTTTCAAGTTAATTTAATCAATAACAAATATTTTAAAGGAATTATCTGTAGGATTAATATTAAAAAAACAAACAAACAGAAACAAAAATCAGATCATCCATCCATCCATTTTCTATACCCACTTCGTCTACTGCAGGGTTATGGGTGGGCTGGGCTCTATCCCGACAGTTATCAGGCAGAGTATTCATCCTGGAGAGGTCAGCAGTTCAACACAGGGCCACTGTCAAAAATTATTTCTTATTCGAATAATCTTCTCTGAGCTATAAAACATCTCCTTGTATATTTTCATACACTGTGTGGATCTGGATGGTATAACAGTGGCCAAATTGCATCAAATGATATCTGCACGTTTATATTCATTCCCACATCCATCATATTAAAATTACTTGACATCTATAACCCTACGTGTTTTGCATTTTAGAGCCTGGCTGAGAGAAAATTACCTGAGCTATGATGTGTCCACAGACTGGTTTGATTTATTATTATTATTATTTATTTTTTGTTGTTGTGTTTTTATCTGTCAGGTTTTTATTGGTTGTGAAGAGCATTCATTTCAACAGTGTTGCATTCTACAGAATGAGACAGAAACGTCTTGCCATGATGCAAAATTACACCTGCAACATATTCATTAAATAAAATATACAGGTACAGTCTTACATGTTCTCCTGGGACTGATAGAGATTATTATTACTTATTTTCTTAGCTTCTTTTTCTACATTTGCTGCATTTTATGAATACATACTTACCAAGTGTGATAACCAGGGATGTAACACTTTACAACATCTCAAGCTGTTGGCTTTAGTTGAGCCAGATAACCAAAAGATAAAAAACCTGTTTCATTTGACATGACGCTGATTGCAACATACATTAGTATGACATGGTTTGTTCCATCTCATTTTATGTGTTAATTAAAATGACACCACAATGAATCAGCACATTATGATGGCTAGTTTGAGTGAACTGGAATATTGTAACATTATGAAATTCTTTATTTTAAGTACCTCATAAATTTTTAAAGCAAAATTTGACTAATGTGCTTGCTTAAGACACAGATAGTAGGAAAAAAAGCAGGTGGATTATCTGTGTGTCTGTATTTGGACATATATCCATTTATCTTTTCATCTATTTTCTAATTACCCCACTACAGGGTACTGCTGTCTATTCCTGGGGCTATTAGGCAAAATAGGTAGTGTGCATCCTGGATAGGTCACCAGTCCATTGCAGGGTCTGTGTACATCATTCTGCATTTGTTCAGTAACAAATAACTTATGTACTCACAGTTTAAGAGTTTTTTTTTTATGTGTATGCATTTGGAGCGATAAGCTTAGGGAGTTTGCAGAGAGCTGTCTCAGCAGAAACACACAGATGGAAAACAAATCAGTCCTTACAGTGCATCTTTAACCTGTGCAAATATGAATGGAAGTGACTAAAAAACAGGACGAATACCAGAGAGACACTTTAAGAGTACCATGAGAAAATACAAGAACAACCACAACATTGTGCATTTTCATAGAAAGATAAACATGCAAACACAAAATGATGTTATAATTCTGTTTATCTAATGTAACCAGTGTATTAAATATACAATAAGCCTGAAAGAAAATGTGCTATTATGCACTACAATGGATCAGTACAAGTTCAATAGAGATGTTCTTTCCAAAAACACATGCAGGACATGTGGTTGTTGCTGACTGAGACAAATTGAAATGGGGCACAGGGAGGAATGAAATCCAAACTTCATCATGATGAGCCAACATGCAGAAGGCTTTAAAGTGAAATGAGGAATGAAAGGACTTTGGCTTCACGGTGCAGATCACCCTCTTGTGCCAGGAGCTCATCATGCAAACCTGATGGCTGCTGATGAACCAGCTCTGGAGTGATGCAGAGAGCCTTTTACGCAGTCCCTATCAGCATTTGTATGTGACTACAGAGTCATTCATTTTTCCCAGGTAGATTATTATCAATATGTACTCTTTTGACTGATAGTGGGGTCCATGTACAAACATTTGCTCTTTTTATTATCTTAATTTGATGTATTCCACATAGCAAAGAGGTATTGTTGGCTCTTAGAAAAAACACATAGAATGTAAATGAAAAATGTTATTGTCACTCACTGAATCCTTGATTTCTAACTGTTCTGTACTTTTATTTAAAACTTTGTTATTATTTATCTATACAGATAATCTCATTGGGGCATTGATTGCATTAAGCATGTACTGAGCTGAATGCACTTCAGTTCAAATTCCATTTGTTGTTTATTTTCTTCTAAACAAGCTACTTCAATACCTTTTGTGGTTGCATTAGCATGTATCCTGCACACAGCTGTAGTTCATTGGAATAATGTGAGAAGGCTCTTTATCTTGTCAAATGCAGGTGGATCCACTTTGTGTGCATGAGACAAACAAAACAAAATGAAGACCTGCTGTTGCCATTTTATTCCTTTGGTGACGTTCTGGAGGTCACACATATATGCAAGGAACAAGAACCTAATAAAGCCCCATTTTCCTGCTTTATAATCTGCAACAGAACTCGTTTAAAAGTTTTACCCATCAGACAACCAGGAAAACTAGCTTGCAGAGGACCACTGCTCTTCTGATCCTGATTTTGAAAACTGCTGCTGCATTAATCCAAACAGCTGTGGTTTAGTAGCATTGAGAACAGGGCCCCCACCTTCGCAACAACTGTGAAGGAGGGAGACAATTACAGAGATTCATCACTGCAGTTTGTCTTCAGGGCACAAGTCATCTCCTGAGAGAGAGAGCGAGTTATAATTCTGCAATGTGTCGCATGACTTGCAGATGTTATGTGTCACACGGAAAAAATAAACAGCTTTTCAATAGGCCTCTTACTGCAGTCTCAGCAGTCTTTTTTTAAGGTGGGATACATATGTTTTCAAGGAACAGGAAAGTTTCAAGCTCTTTATTTTTAACACAGGGAATTTTTTTTCTTTTCTAGATGTCTGAGACCTCCACATAGACACATGAACTTAGTTATTGATAGGGCATTAAGACAGTTGCATCTTTGCTTTTCATTTATCATTTCCTGCTATATATATATATATATATATGTATATGTGTATGTGTGTGTGTGTGGTGTGTGTGTCTGTTTGTGTGTGTGTGTGTGCGTGTGGGTGTGTGTGGTGGTGTGGCTCATTGGGTAGAATGGTCATCTTGTAGCCTGAGGGTTGCTGGTTCGATCCTCAGACTGTCAAGCTCATGACGAGATGTCCCTGAGCAAGGAACTGAACCCCAAATTGCTCTTGATGGGTTGTGGTTTAGCGCCTTGCATGGCAGCTTCCGCCATCAATGTGTGAATGTATGTTTGCATGGGTTAATGTAATGTATATTGTAAAGCAATTTGGGTAAAAACGCTATATGAATACAGACCATTTACCATATATACAGTCATGGACAAAATTGTTGGTACCCTTCGGTTAATGACAGAAAATATCACAATGGTCACAGAAATAACTTGAATCTGACAAAAGTAATAATAAATAAAAATTCTATGAAATTTAACCAATGAAAATCAGGCACTGCTTTTCAACCATGTTTCAACAGAATTATTTAAAAAAATAAACTCATGAAACAGGCCTGGACAAAAATGATGGTACCCTTAACTTAATATTTTGTTGCACAACTTTTTGAGGCAATCACTGCAATCAAACAATTCCTGTAACTGTCAGTGAGACTTCTGCACCTCTCAGCAGGTATTTTGGTCCACTCCTCATAAGCAAACTGCTCCAGTTGTCTCAGGTTTGAAGGAAGCCTTTTCCAGACGGCATGTTTCAGCTCCTCCCAAAGATGCTCAATACGATTTAGGTCAGGGCTCATAGAAGGCCACTTTAGAATAGTCCAATGTTTCGTTCTTAGCCATTTTTGGGTGATTTTAGCTGTGTTTTGGGTCATTGTCCTGTTGCAAGACCCATAACCTGCGACTGAGACCAAGCTTTCTGACACTGGCCAGCACATTTCTCTCTAGAATCTCTTGATAGTCTTGAGATTTCATTGTACCGGCACAGATTCAAGACACCCTGTGCCAGATGCAGCAAAGCAGCCCCAGAACATAACAGAGCCTCCTCCATGTTTCAAAGTAGGGACGGTTCTTTTCTTCATATGCTTCATTTTTCCATCTGTAAACATAGAGCTGATGAGCCTTGGCAAAAAGTTCCATTTTTGTCTCATCTGTCCATAGGACATTCTCCCAGAAGCTTTGTGGCTTGTCAACATGTAGTTTGGCTTTTTTATGATTTGTTTTCAACAATGGTGTCCTCCTTGGTCGTCTCCCATTAAGTCCACTTTGGCTCAAACGACGACGGATGGTGCGATCTGACACTGATGTTCCTTGAGCTTGAAGTTCACCTTTATTCTCTTTAAAAGTTTTTCTGGGCTCTTTTGTTACCGTTCGTATTATCCGTCTGTTTGATTTGTCATCAGTTTTCCTCCTGCGGCCACGTCCAGGGAGGTTGGCTACAGTCCCATGGATCTTAAATTTCTGAATAATATGTGCAACTGTAGTCACAGGAACATCAAGCTGCTTGGAGATGGTCTTATAGCCTTTACCTTTAACATGCTTATCTATAATTTTCTTTCTAATCACCTGAGACAACTCTTTCCTTTGCTTCCTCTGGTCCATATTGAGTGTGGTACACACCATGTCACCAAACAGCACAGTGACTACCTGTAGCTTATATATAGGCCCATTGACTGGTTACAAGATCGTAGACACCTGTAATGCTAATTAGTGGACACACCTTGGATTAACACGTCCCTTTGGTCACATTATTTTCAGTCTTTTGTAGGGGTACCATCATTTTTGTCCAGGCCTGTTTCATGAGTTTATTTTTTTAAATAATTCTGTTGAAACATGGTTGAAAAGCAATGTCTGACTTTCATTGGTTAAATTTCATAGAATTTTTATTTATTATTACTTTTGTGAGATTCAAGTTATTTCTGTGACCATTGTGATATTTTCCTTCATTAACCGAAGGGTACCAACAATTTTGTCCATGACTGTATATATATATATATATATATATATATATATATATATATAGTTTAAGACTGTTTCTTTCATTTTTGGTTTTTTGATTACTTTACTAAATTAGCTGTTATGTTTTTATCTCTTAGAATGAGCCATTTATATCTACTTGTCATGGGTACACAAACAAGGTGGCTGCCATATAGTGAGAAGTCAGATTTTCCGAGCAAAACAAAGAGTTTCCTGGTGGCGTTCATATTGGTTTTGTGATTTTTTTTTACATTGTAAAGAAGAATGTCCTTAGCTAAGATGTGGCGTCATTCCCAGATCTGACTTTCGAACTCTGAGTCAAATCAAACTCACTGATATTTGTGGCACCATTTTTACTACGGTGTCTCTAAATGGACAAACAACTCTTTACGTTAAATGAGAACCCTCTGGGTTTAAAACTACAGTACCGGAATTTTTTTTACTGGATGTTAGAGCACTGTTTCAGATAAGCCTTTAAAGCACATACAGAAAAAAACAGTACACAAGTACATACATTTGCAGTAGTTACCTGTAGTGCAGTCATCGCTGCACCTGAGGCCGCTGGATCTACTCACAGATGAAAACATGTTTATCTCTGCAAGAATTTTGCCCACTGACGTTCACCATCCATCAGCAACTGTGTTTGGCATTTGAAGTAATTCCTGTGCTGATCTTTACCACTAGATAATCTTAACACACTGTAAATTTAAGCAGGGGGTACAGACATCATATAAACATGTCATGTAGTGGATTGTAACTGATTGTATGGAAGAACCAAAACTAATAGGGAGGCTGATGGATTAGAAAATAAATTAAAAAAGGAAAAGGAACATGAAACAGCACTGAGTAAAAGAAAAAAAAAAGATTCGGTGACAAGGAGCAAAGCAACATTTAACAGGAAGCAATGATCTTGTTAAGAAGACAGAAAATCTGGTAATGTCTGTTTCATGAGATATCAAGCAAAAGACCAAGAGCTATAAGGAACTGGACTGTCTTTAAAGTACCATGAGATAACTTTTGCAGATAATGTATCTAAATTGATTGAAATGCAATGAATAATTAGCAATCTAAGACCTGGGCAGTGTTCGAATTGCCCATGTCTTCATCATATAGCCCACTGCCATTTTCATAACCAGAAATATCAGACCTACTTTATTAATCCCAGAGGGAAAAAGCTGATGCAGTTCAAATTTTAAAACCTTTCATCTACTATATAGTGCACTACAAACTTGTCACACTGTGCACTAAAAGTAGTGTGCAGAAGCTGTTTTCATTGACTGTGGGCTCTCCTTCGGGATTTTGTCTTTTAGCTCCTTGTTATGTGAATATATTCTAGTTTTTAAGGTTAGTCCTGGTCTTATGTTTATTGTTTTTTCTCATGTTCTGTTTGACATCAGTATGTATTTATTTTTATCTGCATTATACACTCATACCAGCCAGATCTGGTGATTTTGGAGGCCAGTGGAGTACAGCGTGGGCATGTCTATGAGCATGACCTCAGTGTCATCCTCAAAACAATAGTTTAAGATGTCTTTTTTTTTTTTTTTTTTTTGCTTTGTGACATGGTGCATTATCCTGCTCGAAGTAGCCATCAGAATATGGTAAACTGGGGTTTTAAAGGCATGGACATGGTCAGCAACAATATAGAGTTTTATGTGGTGTTTAAACCGTGCTTAATTGGTACTAAAATGCACACCATTAAACCACAAACAACCTGAATGGAAGACAGGATGAATCTATGTTTTCATGATGTTTCTATCAAAAAAGTGAAGCTGTGGGTATTTTAGTACTTGTTGCCTTTCTATCTTCTCCAGTCAGTTTGCATATTTTCCTCTGAGATGAACAAGGCATTTAAGTCTAGATAACTGCTCAATCTTTACGTTTACATGCCAAAATGCATTGAGTTGCTGTCATTTACTTGGCTGATTTGCTGTTTGTGTTAACATGCAATTGAATAGTTGTATCTAATTATTATCTGATCTATCTTATCTAATTAAGTGACCAGAGAGTTATCACTTATCATTCATTAAGTTTCTGTTTCTGTTTGCCACGCTTGCTCAGCGTTGTGTCATTGGCTGCCTCAGTATAAGTATGCCTTTTCTTTCTTTTGTTTATTGTCAGATCCTCATCTGTTCTGATCAGGTTTGTCATCATTATGCTTTTTCTCATCGGTCAGTCATGTTTTTTTGTTTTTTTTTTTCCCTGAGCTTTGTTAATTTGTTATGGGTTAATTACTTTGTTTATCTTGCTGTGGCAGCAACTTTACTTATTTTAAGTAACATATTCACTCCTGCTTTTGAATGATTTTTGGGTCCTCAACCATCATCTCCTTAAATCCATGATAGTTGTTGACAAGAAGCATTTTCAAGAGTTAAGGATGCTTTTTCTGTAGGAGAGGTCCTTCCAAGTCATGTCCTTAAGTTAGGAAATAATCCATCGCTGTATTACAAAACAGATACTAAATAGTCCTAATAAGTGAGCAAACATTATGGCAACATCACACTATTACACCCAAGAGTTCACAAATTAGCTGAGCTGCAAACTTGAAACTTAACAGCCATTTACATTTGCAATTTATCCTCTTCTTTTCTTGATGTCATTGTCATTGTAACTTAACCTATTGTGTTTCAACAAATACAGTGAAGATGAACTTAATTACATTTAAATGCATATTCTGCTGACACTGACTCTTCTGTCTTGGATATGTGCTATCCTTTGAAATATCCTTGAAAACAGAACAGTCTGGTGAGATCTGATGATGTGACATCCTAGAGACAGCAACTGTTAAGGATCTTAACTTTACTTTGAGAAGCACTTTACACTGGTTAAAATGGCCTATCATGCACTGCAGCATGAAGCCAGCAGCTGTGGAGCTTACGGTGTATGCTCACGCAAATGTCTGCAGCTTTCTTAATTTTCCATTAAAATTCCTGAGCACAATAACTCCTCAGAGATCACGACTGTGTGGTAATTCTCAAACTCTGCCTGTGTTACAGAATTTGAGAAATTATTAGTGAAATTTGTACAGGCATTTGAAACATTCGTTGATCCAAACAATAAAATGTTAAGGACCTGTTCCTGTTTAAAACACATACTTACAATCAGCTAGCACCAGTTAATTGACATTTATTTTTGTGAAAATAACCTGTGGATATTTGGTGCGTAATTTTAAAGCACTGCTGCTGTGTTCAAAATGCATCATCAGCTACATAGTGGGCGAGGAAACGAGTGGACAATCCAAAGACAGGAGCCAAAGGCTAAAATTATCAATGAGGCACAAAGAACACAACAAAACCAAGACAACATGATAGAATCAGTCAACCAATTAGACTCCAGTGTTTAGAATGGCTTTAAACAGCTCGACAGCAAACAAATGGGTAGAAATCTGTTAAAAAAATAAAGTTGCGGTGAAAATGAATAAAACCTCGCTACCACGCATTTTTAGAAAAGTTAACAGAATAAAAAAGAAAATTGAATTAAATAAAACTAATGTCTGCACATTGTTACTATTATCATTTATTCATGAAAGATCTTCATAAAGTCAATACTGGCAGACATAAAGTAGTTGAAAATAACCTTCGGACATGCAGTCCAATGTGCTGTCTAAGAACTCTGTTTCAAAGGTTTAATAAGAAGTCATATCTATAAGAGTGAAATGCAATTTCTGTTCAGATAATTACATGTTAGAAATCTATATTTCTGTGATCTGTTGACTTTTTTGATGTCTCTAAATCCCTTCACCATTTTTTTGTAAGCATGAAAACAGAGATTCATTTAAAAACAATATTTGGTAATAACACTTGCAGTCAATAACTCACCTGAAGCTCCATTTCGATCCATTTATATCCAGCCAATATAATCTGGAAGGCGGTGTGTGTTTTCATCGGAAACCTTCCAATAAGTCAAAATAGAATCACTGAATCAGTAAATGAGACATGTGCTCCACTATATGAGACTAATGTTTCAGCTGCACAACAGTTTCTCTTATGTGTGGAATCTACAAAGTCAACTGGGATCCAAACATAAATGTTACATATCAGTAAGAGAAAATGTGTAACTGGACTCACTGTAATAGAACATCCCTATTAAAACCTCTATGGTTAGGCAAATGGAAAGTTTTTTTTTTTCTTTCTTATGTTTAGAGAAACTTTTGAATAAAAGGTAGTCACTTCATGGGGGAGTTAGCAGCAGGTTGCCCTGACACAACAGCACATTTTAGTAATAATTTCCTGAGCAGTGAAGCATTTTCTGGGGACAGCACACCTTGGCCTACATTCAGTACAACTCTTAAAAGGAAAAGTACTCATTTTTGATTGAATAACTTCAAGATTGGCTGGTTCAGCTTTGAGTTCTGCAGCACTCAATCCCTGTGCACATCTTGTCCCCCTTTATAAATACCTGCTGTGCTCATGATGGCAGACAGGCTTGGGTCTGAATCATCTTGCTGTACCAATTGACTAAAAAAAATCAAATTTGTATTTAAATCTTTTCATTAACCTCCCTCCAAAGTGGGCAGCAGTGCACTGACACATGTCAGCACCTTGCTTTCTACGCCGGCTGGAACTGCAGATGGTGCAAAGAAAATATTTCATGTACCATCTCTGTTCCACGGCAGGAGGGGCAAAATGACTGTCAGGCAGCATCAGTGGGGATGGGGGTGATAACACCATGACGACGCTCCTTTCCCACCTCCATTCTTTCCCTCTGGCCCAAAAGCATCCATTCTTCCTTATGTAAATGTCACTATGTTGCCTTATAGACCCCACAACATCCATCTCCTTGCGGAAATGCCACCGCGTCAGCACCACTGTGCATCGATCCAATGCTGAGACTGCTGTGCTCCAGAAAAAGGGGGTCAAGAAGCATAGAGCTGTTTCTGGAGGAGGTATTTCTGTGTTGCAACACTCAGGAGAGATAGAAGAAAAACCATGCCAATTCAAATGACCTCATAGAGGCATGAAGAGGAGGTGGTTGATAAGAATATGTTGGACAAAGACACAAAGACAAATGCAGAGATGGAATAAAAAGACCCCTGATATCTATTTTTCACTCTGTAAACAGTGTTAGGGTGCCTGTCGCTCTGCACGATAAAGAGTGGTCTGGGTTTAGATTAATGGCCTGCTTACAGTGCAGCACAAAATCAGTGCAGATGTTGTGCAGAGAAAAGATGACTTTGCTGACAAGCAGCGTGTCCTCTCTGTCAACAAGAGAGACTCATGGCCCCTACTATTACACCCACACCCCCACTGAGCCGTATCACACTGATGAAAATCTCTCACCTCTGAATTTAATCAAGGTATTTTCAGTTATTTCTTGCTCAAAATACATGCTTCCTCCTCTGCTGGATTGTGTCCTTATCCTCTACAAAGCAGCCCTGGATGATTCCATTGCTTTGCTTGATTTTAGTTAACATTACCTCCCCTCTCTAGTAGTTTTGGTAGCCTAATCACCCAAATGAGAAAATGTTTAAATGCAGACCAGCTGCTAGCTACTACTAGCTTAAAGTGAAGGAATTCACACATCATGTAACAAGTGCCTGCTCAGTAAATACCAAGCTGTTGAAAAAGTGAGTTTACTTCTCTTTATGTGCATCTTTAGCACAGCTTTCTGTCTAGATCCTTTCACACATAATCCTGAAAGCTTTCACATATCCCATCCTTTCAAGTTCAGTATATTACACAAATTATGATAAGAGGCAGCCATTCTAACATCTTTGACAAAGGGTGTGGTGGGAAATCTATACAAAACTAATTAGCGTTTGGGTTATATGAGGATTTGAATTGCATCTGGCACTGGTGGGGTTTCACTGTTGGGTTTGATTAAATAGCTGGACCTCCTGTTAGACACAGTTGGGCTGGCACCACTTGTCTGTGCTTACTGGCTCTTGTCCTGGGCAGCTCTTCCCTCTCCCATCTGGCATCACCATCACTGCCAGTAAGCTTCCTACACTGTATCACTCTGCTGTCCTGTCAGTCTAACTCTAACTTTGAACTTTCCTACCAAGGTTTTGATCGATTGTTTCATACTAAGACAGACAATGTGCAAAGTCTGATATCACAGTGCATTGCTGCAATATGCTGTATGTTTAAAAGTTGCTCTTTTTTTTTCTCTCTCACCCCCATTTTCTGTGGTTGATCAATGTGTGTTTAATTTCTTTTAACAGCACATGCAGGGGCTTCAGTCCAGTTCTGACAGTTTCATGGGTGTTGGAAATATTTTTCCAACTTTTTTACCCCTGTATTTTAAGATGATGATGGTGACTCATGCTAAAACAGTAGGCGTTTCAGACAGTCGGGAATTCAGAGGCATCAAGATGCTTGTAGGAAAGGACACCTAATGGTACAAATTGCAGTGATTTTCATGTGTAAGACTTGCAGTAACAAGCGTGGGTGTGCTGACATGATGGAACGTCTGGGAAGATACGCCGTAAAAAAAAGGATGAAAAAGATTGTCTAAATAAAACCAGCAATGACCCAGACACTTCCATTTTCCCTACTTTTAGATAAAAATGTATGAATAGCTTATCTGTTTTGCATATTTTTTTTTATATAGTTGACATTTACTGCTTTGCATTTCCCAAAACTTTCTCTCTCCCATCATATGTGTTTTTTGTCTCCTCACAAATTTGTCTATGCACACAATAAGAATGCTACTGCATGCAGTTCATTGCTCATAGCTTCTTTTTTTACACAGTATAGGTGAAAAAATAAGGTACTTAAGGTAGCAGCAGTTTCTGGACAAACATGCCTTGTTGATCTCAGAGGTCAGAGGAGAATGGGCAGACTGGGTGTAGATGAGAGAAAGGTTACAGTAACTCAAATAACCACCACATCAGGTGCTACTCCAATCAGCTAAGAAACTGAAGCTTCACGCAGACTCACCAACACTGGACAGTAGAAGATGGAGAACTGATGCCTGCTCTGATGAGTCTCCATTTCAACTCCACATTCAGATGGTCGGCTCAGAATTTGGTCAAAACAATATGAAGACATGGATCCATCCTACCTTGTATCAACAGTTGGTGGTGTAATGGTGTAGGGTATATTTTCTTGTCACACTTTGGGCCCCTTAGTACCAACTGAGCATACACCACATGATGCCTGAGTATTGCTGCTGACCATGTCCATCCCTTTATGACCACAGTGTACCATCTTCTGATGCTACTTCCAGCAGGATAATGAACCATGTCACAAAGCTCAGATCATCTCCACCTGCTTTCTAGAACATGGCAATGAGTTCACTGGAATCCAACGACCTCCACAGTCACCAGATTTCAATCTAATAGAGCAGCTTTGGGATGTGGTGGAACAGGAGATTCTCATCATGAATGTGCAGCTGACAAATCTGCAGCAACTTTGTGATGTTGTCATGTCAATATGGAACAAAATCTCTGAGGAATGTTTCCAACACCTTATTGAATCTATGCCACCAAGAATAAAGGCAGCTCTAAAGGCAAAACAAGATCCAATTATGTACTGCAAGGTTAACATAATAAAGTGCCCAGTGAATGTATTTGATGCCTCTAACATGTATAGAATTTTCCTAAATGTGAGCTGAGTTTTTGCAACAAAAAAAAACTAAAAAAAAGTGCAAGAAATAAAGTTTTTTGATGAAAGAGTGACATAAAAATGACACTTGTGATAATTCTGTACTGCATGTACTCAGCTTTAGCTGCAGAGAATAAATACAAAGTAAGAGGCATGATTTTGGAGCAATGCAACCTTGTTACTGAAAGCAATGTAGGTAGTCAGAGGAGGCAGATGTCAGAACAGTGGGTTCTCAAAGAAGAAAACAAGAAAGTCTTCTCTAAATGTAGCAGGTCAATGTCAAGAGAGCTTATAAATGAAAAATAATTGTTTAGTTTATGTTTGTAAAAAAAAATAGAGTTTTGAGGAATCAGAATTGTATTGACTGTTTATTTTACAGCAACAATGAAGTCATTCTCAAATTAAAATGGCCCACAGCAATCAGGAAAACAGTAATAGGGTAGCTTCAAAGTCTGCAGCACCCCAGTAATAAAGACAGAGATGTCCCTTGATTGTATAGTGTATGCTGTAATGGCTGAAATTTTAACTAGCACAGTTACTCATTGCCACCTTTGGCCAGGGTTCAAATCTTGCTCTGGCTACACATCACATGAATCCTGCTGCACAAAGTAAGTCAATATCAACTGAATCGATTAAATTGAAATAGATGCTCTGTTTTCTTTCCATCCCTAGAGTACTTCAATGGGATTTCGTTTTAGTTCAATTTTGTATTATGACTCAGCAATACAAGATGATTCCCAGGGAAAGATGTTTTGGAGAAATAGGAATGCCTGCGTTTACAGATAAAGAGGCATTGACTGCTTACTGCACCAGTCGTTCTGGTTCTCAGCATAGCTTTGCTTCTGTATCAAAAACTAAGAAGTGACTCTCCCACGGAATCTGCACACACTACAACAATCACAACTAGAGATGAGTGCAAATCATGACAACTTTCACATGAAGAGGGATGAAACAATAAAAACTCTGCTCTAACCTATCATGCCAGAGTGGCTGACAGACAGGCATAATCTCCCCAGGAGTCTGAGCTCTGTGCTGTGGATGAAGGATAAGGGAAAAAAGAGGAGGGGGTGATGGAGTGTTGGATAGATGGATGGTTGGGAGACTGGATGCATAACAGAAAAAAAAGAAAGAAAATGACAAGGGGAGAGATGAAGTAGTGGTGGGTACTGTAATGCTTTTATGTTCCTGATTTGTGATAACTCTACATAGTCATCCATTGTTATAAACATGCCTTGTATACACATAAATATGAATGCAACTACCGCATAAAAAATAATGGCATACAAAAACACACTCTTACACACTTGTCAGATAAGGCAGCTTTGCATCTGGGATCTCTTCTCACAAGCTTGAGACCAGTAAAATCCTGCTTGAAAATCCTGCTGCTATTGATGCCAATGGGGAGTCCTGTGAACAGCCTGGTGTGCACCTATATACTATGTATGTGATAAAACAAGTAAGAACTGTCATAGCTGATAAGGAGAAGCACTTTATCTCTGGATCAAACCTTATCCTGATGAAAACCAGTCATCTATGAGGGCATGCTGATATTTCACAGGCTGCTGTGTCTTTATACTGCACACCGTGGTACAGATGCATGTTTCACAGCAGCATCCCAGAGTTCATTTTGCCCTTGTTGCTAATGGCAGCAAGTGGTCCCAGGGGGTTGTTTGATATGCACATTTTACATATTGTCTGATGTGCATTTTTTTTTATCTTTTAACTTTTACTAAACTTGTCCTGTGTACTTGAGGTTTTTTAACTTGAGGAACTTAAATCTGTTTAAATCCTGCACAGCCATTTTTCTGTTCTGTGTTACTAACCTTGTAAGACTTTTATTGTTCTGGTCTCTCCCTATCATCCTCCCTAACAAGGCAAATATGTCAGAGAAGTAAAACAAATGTTTGGTCAGATCTGGCTTGCTTTTATAAGACAGTACCTCAATATCTATTGTGATATAAATTTTGTGCTATTATGAGACCTAAACTGAAGACAAGGATGTCAATGAAAAATGGGTTAATGGAAATGAAAAATTTCCCAAACAAGGCTTGAATTTGCTATCCTGAACTTGATGCTGTAAACACTAGTTGTTCATGTGTCTCTAGACCAAGTGCATGCTGAATGCTATCTAATGCAGGTAAGTCACTGTGTGCAAACTTTTTCTTGTTTAATTTTAGAATTGAACCATGCTCTGGATGAAGGTTGATGCCTGATCAGCAATTTCTGAAAATTAAAAACTAACGATCGCTAGCACATTGCTCCCTTCTGAAGCATGCAAATTACTCCTTATAGCAGAGCACCAAGAATCAGAAGTTGCAGTCCGAGACACAGGGGAATTCATGCTCGGCCTCATCCTGATCATGGTTTGTTTCTAACTGTGAACAAGAATTTTACCAATATCACCCTGAGACATTGCTGGGGTTTCAGATGCAGCAATAAGTTCTGTCATAAAATCCAGTATCAGCTACTATAAATTCCTAAATGTCAGGTGAACACAGTGAGGATAACTGAAGAGCATTTCTGAGACATACAAAGGTAGATGGCTTTATGTAACACCTAAAAAAGAATGAAGAACATGACTCCAAACGTTGGTCGTTATTTTCTTCATCTGTGGTTTATTTTTGAGAAATTATCAAAATGACTGAGAATGATTACTGACCAAATGTGAAAGAAAAATAAAATTGGGAAGTAAAAGTATGGTCTGGAAATTTCTACTATAACAAAGTTGAAAACTGTACCACATCCCTACAGGCTCAATAATTTGCAGAAGCTGCAGATTTACTGCATGTCAAAGCATTACTGTCAAAAGTTCAGTTTTAATTTCTTGCTTACACATGAAGAGGAAGATCATCCAAATTACCACATGATAAGTTCCACCCAAGAGCCTGCTTTCCACAGAGCGACACTCTCAACCTCTGGCCTTGATTCCCTCAACACAGCACCAAGCACAGCTAAGGCAGTCAAGTGAGTATAAAAATATAATTTCTGGAAATAATGAACTAATTAATAGTAAATGCCACCCATAAACACTAACAAATCTTCTTCTTATTAACATTTTTTTATTTATTATTTCAAAACACTAATCAAGGCATGAGGGACTGGTTTTTGTGTTTAACTATAATGCATCTTTCACTACTTTTTTTTTTACATATATTTTTGCTGCACAAACATATTAATAAAAAATATTTGTTTAGACTTTCTGATACTTTTCTTAGCTAAATAAAAACAAGATTTTATAGATTCTAGCAACTTTATCTTTAACATAGTGTACAAATGAATTAGAGCAGCATGCGTTGTTAATGCCAGTTCAATTCATGCAGTAGCAGGAAAGGCAGAAGTGAATTAGCCGAGCAAGCCCATCACTGCTGTCCATTTCAGCAAAGCTCTTAACCCTCTTATAGTCAGTGGGGTATAGATCACACTGTACTCTTAATGGGTCGCTTCCAAGTTCTGAATATGGGAAATGAAATGAAAGTATTACTAACAAACTAAGCACGGATCAATGTTAGCCTTTATATTGCAGCAATTTACCTAAAACACATGTAAGAAGAAAAGTGGTGCAGCTCAGTAAATGGTCATATGGATTTTTGTTGAGGCTTTGGTGCAACAAAAATTGACTTACCCATCTATGACAATTTAGAACACTAATTCCCTAATGTACAACATCCATTTTATAATATGTTCACAAGTCTCCGTCCAAAAGAAAAACTCAGGTAGGTATTTTTACCATGTCTGTTATAGCTCTTTTTCAAATGGTCTGTTTCAGTCTTTTTTACCTTAATTTCAAATCCAACTAAGCTGCTGCTGATCATGACCCTTTTTCAAAATACTTCAGTGAATCATAGAAAGGATCAGTCAATAAAAGCAAAGCAGGACTTTAAAGAAAAGGCTTGAGCTGGGCAGGGATATTTGATATAATCCTGGAGTTGTTTACAGAAGACCAGCAGACACATTGCTTTTCCAAATATCACCATATCAGCTGGTGAGCACATTTTTTTTTGTATTTTACTAGGAAAGTGGATGATATTCTTTCCCTACTGGAAGTGGAAATTTATTGTTCTAAGGGATTCTAAGGGACGTTTTTTTTTTTTTACCATGAGTCAAACTGATGGAAGGTTTTGGCCACCATGCCACGCATCCCCTCTACTGTTACTTATATTGAATGTACAATACAGTTTTTTTGGATATTTGAACAAAACATGAAACCTTAGTTTTAAGATTGCAGGGA
This sequence comes from Melanotaenia boesemani, assembly GCF_017639745.1. Taxonomy (NCBI): domain Eukaryota; kingdom Metazoa; phylum Chordata; class Actinopteri; order Atheriniformes; family Melanotaeniidae; genus Melanotaenia; species Melanotaenia boesemani. The sequence continues at coordinate 6,029,757 of NC_055695.1, read as the reverse complement.
ATTTCTGTTGTTTACACATCGGAACAACAACCTAAACCTGCAGCAGACAAACATAAATCACTCATCCACCAAAAACCAATTACATTTTCTACCTCGATTGCACCTGGACCTGGTACCTGCCTATGGCACCAAAGGACTCAGACTCCGCCCTAGCAGCGCGTCATCCTCCTCCTCTTTATGTCACCTCATCATAACCTCATCACCTCTGCTTCTGTGTTATGAGAGATTCTCATATTTTAAGGAGGTTTTTGTCTTCTTACTTACCTACTTCATTGATTTATTTATTTGACCAGCACATCACTTGCACACCGACCCAAAAGTTATGCAGCCCACCGGGAATCCTCCCGATTAGCCACTCCGGCATTGTACGCATACTAATAAGTCCTGTTGTTACAATTTTTTCTGTTTTCGCTGTCAACTTATTCTCCTTTGTATGTGACATTTTCATAAGAAGCCGGTGTCTTTGGCCTTTCATCAACATTGCAAACAGAACTGTTATGTAGTGTCCCAAAATGTCGCAAAGTGGTGCGCTTACACCTGCTATTAAATTATTCATTTACACTACTATTTATGAATAGATGGGCAGTGGGTTGGCATAAGTAGACTGATGGGCTGGCTGGCTCTGGCATGTGGGCCACCAGTTCAGTAGCCCTGTTACTCAGTTTCTGTGAGGTTGTAAGCAGAAATAGTCCTTGTTGCACTTGCCATTTGGCCAAATGTTTCAGTAGCTATCTGTAAAATATATCTATAGTCTATGTGTAGTCTATAGGTTTATCCAAGTCATTTCAAGATCATTAGTTAAGTATTCCATTATCTTTTTCTTTTGTGTGTGTTCTTTAAATGACCACCTACAGTAACAGGTTATCAGAAAATAACTAACTTTGTTTTCTCAAGATCAAGAGCAGATCAAAGTGAGTTTGAAAATGAGTTGTTAGCACCCAACTGCCTAGCCATAGCTCAAGATAAAGGGTTAATGATACCATTAGATAATGATGTTAAAAATGTCATGCATGACTGCTCTCAGCTTCTATTCATTCCATTTCTAGTGACTAAGTCACTTACATTCTTGGTTCAAAACAGGACCAGAAATAAATAAATAAATGTCAATATGTATGTTGGGAATTTGATAACATTCACAAATTATGACCCGAAACACCATCTAGCATTACCCATAAATGCTGCACCCATGGTATGCTGCATCAGGTTTCAATATGTTATCATGTCACAATAATTAATACTTTATTATTTCAGCTCTTCATTTGACCCATGTAGAGGGGTAAACCCACAGTGTTTAGCCTCTGTTTAATCACCGGGGAGTCAAACCCAGGTTCTTCAGACCCAAGTTCACTGCTGTAACCACTAGGCTACCTCTTCCCACCAGCAAAAGAAAGTCATATAGCTGCAGATGAGCTGCTACAAAGCATATGGGGAATTTCATGTCTTTTTGAGGACAATGACCATCAAAAATACAAGAGATCCACTGGGTGTTTGGTTCCTTACATATGGAGTGCATGATGGCTCTTGTTTTGCTGTTGCAGCCCATAGAGTATGTGGTGTGCTTTCCTAATGACCGAGACATAATTAAATTAGCAGAAGTGGCTCTAGAAAGGACATCAGGCCAGTAGCTGGCTGCTCAGCTGGAGCTTAGGCAGTGGATCTAATGTCTGCAAATCTGTTGGATCTCTTTGCCAGCTGGGGTTCAATGCTTATCTGGCTTTGCAGACCAAATTATATACATTGATAGACAGAGGAGGACAGATGATTGCACTAAAAAGTCGAAATAGAAGAAGTGAATGACACTCATATATTTAGCCTCTTTTAAAGCAGTAACAGCACATGTTAACAATGTCTAATAATAACATTTCTAAAAAAACTTTCTTCTTGCATTTTGGTATTGTAAAGGGTTCATTTTCATCCAGAAACTAAAGACATGATTAAGCAAAACTGCTCAGAAGACTGACAGACATGTGCCAATTATCTTGTTTTCATATACTGCCTATGTCACACTCCAGCTAAATGATTGGGAATTGGACTGGCCATTACTTCCAGTCATTATTTCCCTCTGTTCTTTGAAACTTAGATGAAAGCCAAGAGTCCAAGGATTTAAATTATTGAGCAGCAACATGAACTCTAATTCAGAGTGATAAATGAAATGACATGAAATTAGAGCCTGAGCCTATGCAACTCGATTATTGCTCGAAGGATATAGAAGTAATGGTGTGTGTGAGTAAGTGAAGGTATGTGGGGGTATGTTTTGATGAATATATGTCTCTCCAGCTGTAGCTGTGGGCCTGAGTATGCTCCAGAGTATCATAGACTCTCCATTATTGACTCTCCCTGTGTGAAACAAAAGCCAACATGATCACCTTTGTGCTGGTGGTATAAAGGTCCAGCAAAAGCCTGCAGTGTCATCCCCTATTAGAAGGAGAGAAAGAAAAAAACAAAAAATAAAAAAAATAAAAATAAAAAACAAAGATTCTATTGATTAAATTTATGGGAAACCGAAAATATCTAGGATGTACCGCAGACTTGCCAGGTCTGTTTATTTGGCTAGCACATATGATCAAATCAGGGCCATAAAACCTGTGTGAATAAAATTATAATTCAGCTACATCTTTCTTTCATTTTTATTTTCTTACCTTTATGTGTGCGCTTATACCTTCTTCTTGTCAAAGAAAGTGGAGACAGTTGGGGTTGGACTTGCCATCTGGAGCAGTGGGAGATTTCCCTGCGGGAGAGTCATCCTGTGAGCTGACAGGGAGATGAGCAACAGTGATATGACTTAAAAATATACCTTACTTTTTTGATTGGACATTATGGACAGCCTGTGTCCCTATAGTTACCATATATGGTTGCATGTCTGTGATGTCCGTCTGTCCACACAAACTGTGCACCACACATATTGCCATTTTTTATTTCACTCAACAGCTGTATTATATTTTTCTTGCTGGAGGGAAAAAAAAGAAAAAAAAACTTACAAATGCAAATTGTATACATCAAATTTCTTGGTTTTAAATTAAGACAATTTTCATGCATACTAAAGAAACATAAATCCATAATAAACTACATGACTCATAAAGCCTGCAACATCAGATCTGATGCCAACAACATGCTTGTTAATTTCTTTATCCCAACTTGTCCGACAACAACCCATCTTCCACTCTGCAGGTCCCTAAGCCACTAGAGCAACATCTGGATAGCAGAAGACATCTGCTTCAGTTTTGTGTATGTGAATAATCTAAAGCAGCTACAACAACAGCATAATAACACACAAAGACACAGAGAAGTCTCCTGTATTGTCATTGAGGATACATCACTATGATTCCACTGTAGCATGTTTCAGCAGGTAAGCTGGCAGAATTGTTTTCATTACGATTTGAGAGACAACAAGTGGACTTTCCCACTCTTTCATCTCTGTTTGTATTTATTAGTGTTATTATTAGTGGTATAATTGTAGATCTATTTTAATTGCTTAATATTTTTGGCACTTTGTTCCTTTGTACAACTACTTCCATGTGAGTAAAATTAGTTGTCTTAATCCTTCTTAATATTGAACACAGTTGTAAAATCCAAAGTTAGATTTAAGATTGCAGGGAACATTTGTTGTTCAAAGATCAGCACAAAAACTTAAACCTGCTGCAAACAAATGCAAATGATTTTAAAACTAGTGACAGTGCTACACACATCAAACAATGCCACATTTTTTACCTCTGATACTACCTGAAGTACCTAGATAGTAACTGATATCACCTGATAGTACGTGCCTACAGCATCAAAGGACTCCACCCTAGCAGCACCCTCCTCCTCTCCTCTTTAGTTCACCTCATCATCTCTGCTTCTGTTATGGTTGATTTTCAAATCTTTGAAGAGGTTTGTGGCCTTCACACACACACACACACACACACACACACACACACACACACACACACACATCAATCTGTGCATTGTTGCTGTTTGCGAAGCTGAAATATCTCCACTCATCACTGTATGTCAAGCTGATCAGTGAGCAGTGAGTGAACTGCGAGGTGCTGCGCCACACAACCTAGTCATGCAGGCTTTGTGACCTAAATCAAACCCACTAGTGGAAGGAGCTGATTCTTCTGTCTCTGGATCGGTTCAGTCTCTTTCTCCATCGGCTTCACCTTCTCACACCTTCTCTAATGACAGATTAGCATCATTTTAGCTGTTTATATTTCTTGAATATATTAAGAGAACCCCACATTTTTAATGGTCAGACTCTCTGTTAAGCCCTTCAGACTCACATTCTCAGCAGTGTTGGGTAGTAAGGCATTACTCTCTGCTGGAGCTGGGCCGTTTCTCAAAATGGACAATATAGACTTTGGGCAGCCTACTTTCCCAGGGGCACATGCAGATGTGGAGGAGAAAGCTCTTAACTGTAAGTTCTGTTGAAAATATTACTCTCTATTTCAGGTAATGTGGGCTTTAACAATTTTTATGTTACAATATGTGTTTTTTAATTTCAACTTTGTGGTTATGATTCTGGTAACTCTATGAAGCTTAAACCATTTTTTAGAGTGGCTTCAGCATTAGTTAAACAGCTAACAGTCGGCCAGCTGTGCTCAGATAAACTGCTCCGTTCACAGTCTCGTCTCAGCAAATCCCTTTCTAACTGTCATTACTATAATAACTGTAATTGTCAAGATGGGTAATTTTTTCACACGAGCTACACTTTTAAAAATATCTTTGTTGTGAATATTAAATGTATTTTTCTACTTAAGGGACAAATGAAGAAACCCAAGCCCTCATCGAGTGGAGTCTGGTCAATGAGTGTCATGGTTCCTGGGTTTTGGTGTGTTTGGGTTGTGTTAGATTTTGGTCATGGTTTAAGGGTTTGGTTTAGTTCTGTTTTGATCTTGGTTTCTAGTTCTGGTTTTTGTAGTGTTTGGTTTTCTGTTTAGATCTTTGTTTGTGCAATGTTTTTTTGTCTTTATTTTTGGTTTATACTTGTGGGTTTTGTCATGTTTAGTTAAGTTTATCTGTTCTACCGCTTGTGTTCCAGTGGTTTCTGTTTCTGGCTTGTTAGTTCACCTGGTCTAATAACTCATTTCCTTCACCTGTTCCTTATTACTCCTTCTGTGCATTTATATCCCATGGTTTTCAGTTTGCCCTTGTCAGATCATTGTATGGTTCATCCCTGTCTTGTGCTATTCCCTGTCCTGAAAGTAAGGAAATAAACCTTGGTCAACTGCTCTGCCTCCTGTCCTCGACTGCCTGCATATGGGTCCTCACCACCTCTGCCACTAATTACAATGGGAGCCTTTTCACCAGCCGCCGCAACTCAAAACAACCTAAAAGTGGATGGGAGGAAGTATTAATTTTAGGTTATCTTTCAGCTGGCTTAAAGGCACTTTTGACATTTCAAATAATGAAAACTGTGCTGAAATTGTTGTTAGTTTTCTTTCTTTCTTTCTTTCTTTCTTTATTTTTTATATATTTGTGTGTCTTCCAGGGATTTTGTTGTTAATACTGGCCTGGCAATAACACCCAAAAAGGCCAGAATAAATAAAACAACCCTGAAGACAAATACAAATTAATCTGGTTAATTAGATTAGCTTATTTTGTTTATAGACTCGTTATGTTCTTTATTTCAGTCAGTATTTGAAAGCTGTGTTCACAAGCTCAGTCATTTGCATTTTCAGGAATTTAGGGACCCGCCAACAGGCAGAGGGGTGGAGGCTGGTGGAGTGACCGCTGCCTGTTGGCAGTGGTACAGTCTTAAGGATGTTGCACTCCAGGGACCGCACTCAATCTGTACGCCCCTGATTGTGATAGCAAACCCGACTTCCACTTCAGGTGGCACAGTCATAACCTGGTCCCTACCCCATCAGCTAGTTGCCCCTCTGTGGTTGAGACTACAGGCAGGGCACAGGGCAGAAAGAGATCCAGGAAGATGGACATCCTGGACTTATTAAAGGAAGAGAGGGGGGTTGGGGGGTGTTTGCAGTGAGATACTTATTGTTTAAAAACTTAGATATATTTTAATAAAAAATTGTAAATGCATAGAAAGGTATGGAAGGTTGGAGATAGGATGGAGGTTGCTAAGGTCGTTGGGATCTGGGGCAGAGACTTGGGCTGCAAGCCTGGCTTGGAAGCAATTGCTTGACAATTGCTGGCGGCCAGCATCTTTATCCCGATGTTCCCCTTCATCATCAAGACCTGCCTCATCCTTTTCCTCCACTAGTGCATCCAACAAGTCATCTGCTGTCACATGTTATGTTGAATGCAACAGGCTCGTACAACTTTTTGGTGTATCTCCAGTGCTCGAAGGAAAATTGATCGGCAGTGTGTCTTAAGCATGTCAATGGTACACTCGATGATGATTCTGGCCTGGTACCTGTTAAACCTCTCCTCCACTCGGCCTGATTGTAAAACAAAGTTGAATATATGAATCACAGTAATTAATGAAACAGTATTTAGTGTGTGATTGCAGGTAAGATGACCACTTTCTGACAACAGGCTGGTGGTACAGAGTGATTACACAAATAAGATCCTGCAAGCAGGGGTATCCTCCGTCTCCCAGCAGAAAGAACCTAGATGGAGGATTGCTTGCCTGTACATGGGCGATCATCGTGGGACAAGTGCATCATGCACCGAGCCTGGGTTGCTAATATACACATCCAGGAGGGTTCCTTAGCATCACATACACCCTGCATTTTGATCGAGGGTACATTTTTTCTGTTTAACTTTTCTTTTGTTGCTCTTCAGGAGGAATAATATGGATGTGACATCCATCAATGGCATTAACAGCACGGCGGAGTCCCTCATGGCCAGTAAGGCGTGCAAATCCTGCTCCCACCTCTTCCAGCTCTTCTGCCTTGGGAAACAACAAGTCCAGGACTGTCACATTTGCAGTACTTCTGTGCACGAACTTGCTCTTGTAGGTAGGAAAAAATGGGATTGGGGAAACTTACAACTAGACTCATTTTGAAACAAAAAGATACACTTATTTAATCTTTTTTAGACACTGCAATGTAACCTAAAAGGTTTAACTAATCCTAAATATTTTCATACTACCTGGTGCATGTTGTGTATTCATGCTTATGTATTAATTAAATCATTGTGCTTGTTCATTTCCACATTTTTTTTAATCCATCTAAAGCTGGACTGATAACACTGAGATGTAGTTTTCAGTCATGTATAGTGAGTTATGTGCTTAACTGTGGGGAGCTGGAAAGGGGGGTGTAAATTTATAAATATTTGACCATAAGGATATAGGCACAGATGGGTATGTTAAATGCCGCTTAATTAGATGTTGTTTAAATTGAAAATCTTTTCAAATTATTTTTGAAATACACCTAAAGCAATTATCAGAAGGTACTGAAAGTTTACTTTCATAGTTCAAAGTGAAAGTATACAAATGCTAAATACAATTTTCACTGTTTATTTTTCATTCTGCATATCAAGTCATATTAAAACAGATTTCTACAGTTTGTACTGTTGAATACTGGAAAAAGGGCAGTTGGGGAAACAAAAAAAACATCCCTAAGTTGACAGGTATGCCATCAGGAGAAGCCTTCTGCTCCTCCCTCATCACATCCTGACTGGTTGCTCCTGTTTGTCCCTCCTCAGCCTCGTCGCTTCCTCTTCAGCTTCAAAGTAGAGCATGCAAACAGCAACTGTCTATCCATTTTTAGCTTCTGTCCATTTTTAGCGTTTTAGCATTTGTCATCAAAAATTTGTAGTTCTGACAAGTCCATATCTACAAGTATGTTGTAAGTGTACTTGGTATTTAGAAACGGCCCTGGTCTATTATGATGTTTGAATGTCTGCATGCTGTTGACAGTCCATGTGTTATGTGGGCTGTGTGTTTCCAGTTTTACCACACAATCTTCTTCTACAATCTGCTCTGTCTGCTCTGGGCCCATTAAACAAACACAACATATTAATTGCACAGATTTGAGAGTAATTTGACAGCTCTTGACAGCAAATAACATTTTATTTTCCTTTGGCACACACCCCTATATTGGGCATATACATCTATGGTGCTGACTCTTTTGCTCTCATTTTCTTCTTGGAGAGCATGCAAGTCATTCAACCCTTTATATGTATTTCTATACCTTTCTTTTTCCCCCATGCTTTCTCTCTTCACCCTTCATGTGAACACCTGCTGGAATAGGTCTTACCACAGTGTGGGGATCAATGAACTGCTGTGTTGTGCTTAGCCAGTGCAGGATGTTATTTAGAAGACCTCCAGGTGGGTAAGATCAGTGGCAAACAGAAGGAACAAGGCAAACCCAACATCCATTATTTATTTCCTCATTTAACACAGACTGCAGCTTCCTTCCCCACTTTAATTTGTTCAAGAGTAGTTGTGTAGGGTTAATCCTCTAAAGGGGTTAATATTAGAAAGATAATTGGATTCCTTCACCAGGACAGATGGGGGTTTGAAAGATAAGGGATGTGTTGTAAACACATAAAGCCTTGTTACTGATAAAAGATATGTGCTGTCTGGACTTTTGCTGGACTGTTAGTGTAAGGCAAAGCAGGGCAGCCTGGTGAAGTTGACTGATCTACATTTATTTCTTCAATTAGAGGGATGAAGAATAAGTCCTTGGTAATAAAACTTTGTTTATTGTCCAAAGAACCCCATAACCCCCCCTGCTGTGGCAAAAGAGTCTCACACTAGAGTGTGAAATCATTGTAAAATATTCCAGATTCAGAATAAAGGCTCAAAAATGCACTAGACTTTCTGAGATATAAAATCTTTTATATGCCTACATTTATAAAGTCATGCTTGCACTTTACTTGAAACTTTTCCAGAAGCTCTTAAAGGGTAAGATTCATACACTTTCAGGTGTAAAAAGATGTTAAATGCCCACACTTTCATTGCTTGTAATATTCTTTTGGTTTGCATTATGTCAAAGTGTGACAAATATGATAGCTCACAAGTCTGAGATGGACCCCAAATACAAGATTAAGAGGCAAAGGGTCTTTGTTGGATATATGTTACTAATAGTGTCCAAAAAGTCCTGAGTTGTCCCTTGTATGACACACAGCTAAGAGATCATTGCCCTCTTTCTGTCTTGCCTTAGAATCTATTTCAGGTGATATGATTTGCTTTGTGTTTTTCTTTCTTACTAACATGATTGGCTGTTCCTACTGTCTATCATTGAAAGAGCTTACATTAGCCACTGCCACACAGTAAACAGTGGTTATGTCTTTAGTTAGATTGTCAGATTCATAAGGGAATAAAGAAAAGAAAAGTGGACATCAAGAGTTATTTTAAATTAAGTCAATATAAAAGCTGAAGCCACAAAGAAATTATTTTCTTAGCTGCTACTGAGTAATAATAGTTACTAAGCAGTAGTAAATATATAGCTAAGTCAAACTGCCTTCTTGTGTTGAAAATACCTCGGTGAAATAAGTATGCCAACAGTTGTCTACAACTCATAACATTACATAAATTAATACAAACTTTTGAATTTTATATTTTCTATATGGCGTTTTTATAACCTTTGCTCTAGAGAGGTCACAAAACAGTGGACTGTGGTATGGATGTGGACCCAAAACCTTTCCCACATGGACCTAGAATATGAAATCTGATGGGGTGCTTTTATTTTAACTGGTGCAACTTTTGTGCACCTGTTAGAATAAAATGTCTCCATAATGCACACTGTGTATGCTTGTACATAGAACACCAGTTACTGTGGTATAGTTTTTATTTTATTGTATTTGTATTTTAGATTCTTTTAATCTGCTTTTCTTACAATGTTTTTCTGTACTTGAGATGAAGTAACACACACATTTCCCCATAGTGGGATTAATGAAGTTTTTCTCTTATCTTATCTCTTATCTTACTGTCTCATAACAACATGAGGAGGACACAGTTTATATTTGTTGTACTTAAGTTTTTCTCTGACTTTAAATTTTAGTTGAATACCCCTGCTCTACATTATTTTGCAAATCTATCATGAGTGCAAAACAACACTTGTCTTCCAGGATCCTCTGTGGGCCACTTTTATATCCCCTAAACCTAAGCCATTATGAAGAGGGATGAGGTAGACAATAACAATAGAGCAAGATAACCAAGTTTGAATCACTTTTGACCGAATATGTCCAACAACTTTATTTTTCTACTGCACTTTGAAGGTGGGGTTAGACAAGGAAAAATGGTTGGACTTAAATCAGAATAAATACATGGTTATATATCTGTTTATTTTTTGTTGCCTTTATTTGACTACATATATACAGGATAAAAAAAAAAAAAAGTTCTGAAGGCTTTTGCAGACTGTTAAAAAAAAGTCTGAATAATTTTATACATATAATAGCTTCTTATTAAAAAAAAAAAAAAAAATCAGTGACAATGCGTTTATTTACATTGCCTATAGGTTTGTTACTGAAATGCTCATTTTATTAGGATTCTTCTACTAAGAATGCTAAATGATATCTTATTAAAACACTTAGCTAAAGATAACAACCGCCACTGCCCAAAATGGTTGAGCAGTTTCCATTAAATTTTAAGCTCTAATTAAAAAATAAAAAAGATGAAGAAGAAATGCATTCAGCTCCTGAACCCCAGGGGAAGAAATCTGTCTTCTATTCTGTTGTAAATTGAACACACCTAGCCGCTCACTGCAGAATAATCAGGAATTAAGGGATAAATGCAGCAACTGTGAAGAGTAATACGTGCTTGCATTGCTCCTGTACCTTGAGTTTATAAAGCCCTCTCTCCCCTTGAGCTTGCTATCCTTCTCTGTTTGAATGCAGGATTTAAAAGTCTCAGTAGAAGCACAGTGGGTAAGAAGTGTTTTTTATGTCATGCTATGAGTTTCTTCTCAAGGTATTTTCAACCTTTTTAGACTCCTTTCTTCTTCAGCCTTGAATGCATTTGGACTGAAAATTTCTGTATGTGGTACAATAAATGAGCGAGAGGAACACTTGCAGTGCCTCATGTTTTGACAAGTAATTAGTGCAACTGTGCCAGCAGACACTAACTAGTGGCCAGACATTACAAATAAATACTTTCAGGCAGAAACTTCTTCACTGTTGCTGGCTCCTTCTTTCTGTTTATGAATAACTACTCAGTCTGTTTTTAGGGGTTAAATGATGCAACCATACAATATAGCCATATCCCATATATTGTCATTCTTGTAAAAGTGAGTATCAGTGCTGTTTACAACCATTATCTTTAATCTGCAGCCTTTTATGGGCAGCATTAGGCTCTAATGTAAAAGGGAGGCACATAGAGGAGGGCAACATCACCCTCACATGTCCTTCAACAGATGGACTTAACCCCCAGTGCTGACAGCAGCCGTCATGGCAGCTCTGAATGGCCTTGGTGGAAATTGAGTGTCAGGTATTTACTTGAGCGGATTTACTTGTGCAGTGGCCCAAAGATTGTGCGAGGTATTTCTTTAATCCATACAGTTCAGCTGCTATCATTACTACTGTCCTTCACTGCCATGTAAACATGACCACAAGCTGTCAGGAACACGCACCTCTTCTGTACTATTTGTTTTATTTTCCCAGCGTTAGAGAATTTATGACAGGTAAGCTCCATCCTCAGTTTGTTGCTTCACATTATTATTGCAGAAGGTTTCACTATGAAAGCAGATGTCATGTTTGTCTATTGTTGCGCAACCTGCTGTCTGTGAAGCAGGAAATTACCACAAACCTGAACTGAAAATGTTCACAATCGTTGGGACTTTTATTATTCTAACACATTTTTAAACTTTAGCTAATGATTTATTATTTAAATATCACTAATAAATAATGAGTACATGTATAGAGATTGATGTTTTCTTTATTTCATTAGTTTAATATATATTTATTTAACATTCTGTGAATCAGTTTGTTTTGCTGTTTATCTCATAGTAATGTTTATATGTGTTGATGTACAATGATGCCTCTAGCGACTTTTTTTTTCCAAAAAAGTGACTAGTGACAAATCTAGCAACTTTTTCTGGTGACAATGATTTACTACTGTGTAACAACTGTACTTTTTAGAGCCACCTTAACAATGACTAGATGTAACTATTATTAGCATATTACTGTAAAAAATTGTGCCTACCTCTATCTCCACTGCTTTCCAGCAGGTGCTGAAATTCTAGTCTGGGATTAAATCATAAAATATTGTTGTAGAGTTGAGTACAATTTAAAGTTTTGGCTGTATTTCACATAGTTTCAGCTATTTTTTTAATCTATTTCTTTTTCCTGTTCATGTTCATAATTTATCAGAATTCGTGACTAGACTATAAAAACTTGCTTAAACCATCACAGTGGATAACATGTAGCAACTGCATGAATGCTTGACAAATAATGCCTGTGTAATGCTAGGAAAAAAATAAAACAAAAATACTACATTTGCTACCATGTCTGGCATAATTTTTAGAATAATTTGAAAAGGGAAACAGTAAGATAAGCATTATTCATAATTGTCTAAATTAAACAATACAAACACTGTATGTCTGTCCCCATTATTATATCTAAGCTAATGGATCATGGCAGAAGTCACCACTGTGGATCATCTGCCTATATTCTTCCTCTGTGAATCGTAACCACATCTGCCATCAAAATGTACATTACTCACCTCTATAACCAAAGGTTTAAATACACTTACCCATCGTACTTTAGAGGTTACAGTGCCCAAACTTTTGTGGGGTTTTGCGAAGGGAAGCTGGATAGGAAATTAGCACCATCAAACCTGAGGTCATAATCCCCAGCTGTAAAATAATGGATTGTCCACTACAAATTTGAAATGAATTGCTTCCTCAAGTGGAGGAGTTCTCAGACTTGAGTGGGGTCACCTCATCAAAGTGTCTGGTCAAACCATCCCCTCTGGTCTCACATGGTGGGTAGTGATGGAAATAACTAGACTGCAAATACAAATAGCTGAAATTAGCTTCCTGCAAAGGGCGGCATGGCTCAGTATTAGCAAAAGGGTCAGGCAGCCAGTCATCCTTTTGGGTCACTGAACAGAATTGTGCACCTCCACAGGAAACTGTGAATTAAAAACGTGAAAGAAGCAAGTAACTTGGAAAATTTGGCTGCAAAATAAAAAGCAACAGACTGGACTGGTGAGTCATCACGTCAGCTACAGCAGCACAGGCAACAACTTTCCTGCTGAATCCAGTTCGTTAGTTGCTGCCTGGCTAAACTCCTTCTGTCAGATCTGGAGGGAAGGAGGTAGGACGACCCGATCTCTTCCACTAATCTCTCCTCACTCCCACTGAGATATTGCCACCCGGTGTGGGTGTGTCTACACTGAGAACAGCCAGCACACAAACACCTATCAGTGGTGTTCTGCACTCTGCTCTCCCCAAAAGAGCTATGGAGGAGGAGCTCTCATAAGGCAGAGCAGTGATCATTGTCCTGACATTACTTTGTCTCTAGTGTTTGATGTTGTGGGTCAGATGCACTTCCGGACAAAATTACTGTAATCATTTGGAAATTCTACATTTTTTTCAATTTTGTACAGTCCTATCTTTTACCTTTCCAACCTTTTACACAAGAAATTTTTCCCATTCAGTCATTCCCTCTAATTCATGAGCATTTGTTTTGTTTGGTTTCTTTTTCTTTTTATTTATTTATTCTTTTCTCTTTAGAGCATACCTCTGTCTTTCAGGTTCTTTTCAATCTGCTATCTTCTCTCTCGAAAGATCACAGTGTCATCTGTGAATATCATAATCCACTGAGACTCTTGCCTGATGTTGTACTCCAGCTTGTCCATCAGCACTGAAGACAAGAAAGGGCTCAGAGCTGACCCTCATGTAATCCCTGCTTCCCCTTGAACCCATCTCTCTTCCTGCACTCATCACACTATCTCACTGCTGTCATGCATTTCTTACACCATTCCTCCATACTTCACTGCCATTTTTGATTCCTTTTTGAGAAATTGCACCTCCTCATACAGTTTCTGTCCATGATGAAACTCATCCTGACCTCCTCTCCTCCATTACCCCTCAATGCAAACATCTCATTTGTAGTGCTTTTTAATGGTATAACGTTTAATGTTAATTACAAATCATTGCATCTCGGCTCAATGTAGCTTTCACTTGTTTTTTACTTAACCTCATGCCATAGCTGATTGTGGAACCTCTGGAGTTACAATAGCTCTGCATCAGTGGCATGCACAGACATGTTGAGGGGGAGGTGCTCAGTTTTAAAAAAGGGGCACCTTGCATAGTGCACGGAACCGCGACCTATGGTTAATTATAGTGTGGAAAAAAAAAAAAAAAAAACATTACAGGCTTTTATGTACTTGCAAATATAATGAAATGTGTTACTGTACATGAACCTGGTACTGATCTGACACTGCTCTCCCTATATTCTTCATCTTCCATGCTGACAGATGGTCTACTGTGGGACAGTAGAGAGAATAGAGTGATGCATCTTTGAGTAAGACTGCTTAGTGACAAGAGTCAATGCATTACACCACCACCACAAGACTAACACCAGTCTGCAACTGCCAGTCTGACTTCAATGCCTCACCACTAGCTATGTTCTGCAGACAAATTCTATTTATGATGGTAAACATTTAATTATTACCTACAATGGTAAATACAAGATAACTATGAATACTGTAGGCCTAACATGGAAACAACTTATATTCAGTGGGCTACAAAATAATATACTAATACTAATGGGCTAATATAGCTTGTACCAGATTTGGCACTGCCAAACCATATCGTGGACACTTTTACATGGTTCAATAAAATTTGTCAGTTCATTTTTAAAAACCTGAGGTCCCCCAATCATTGCAAAGCGCTTTGTGTGTCTAGAAAAGTGCTATAGAAATGTAAGGACAGTGTTCGGGGAATACATCCTAAATGTATTTAGTTACAGAATACGGACAACCCACTTTAAAATGTATTTTGTAACGTATTTCGTTGCATTGCTTAATTCTAATACTGTATTTCAAATACCTTGAATACTTCCCTTAAACAGCATTTATGTCTATTAAATACAACATTTTGCAGTGGCAGCTCTGCCTGCAGGAAAACAGAATATATTAATGCTAATTATTTGAAATAAATAAAAAAGTTTTTTTTTTTTTTTTTTTATTTGTTAGGGTCACATCAACAGATTACATTTCTGTTTCTGTAATAAAGTGACAAAGTGCTTGAACATAGCACCAACCTTTTTAAAACATCTGGATTCTCTAAATGAGACAATGAGTGCAAGTAAAACGTAACGTGGAACATGTAAAAAAAGGTTCTATCCCAAATATTCCTGCTCATTATTAAAACCCCTCAACTAAGGACAATATTGGCAACATTTGTAGACAGAAAAAAAAGTGTTGTTTCATCCAAAGTTAAACAAAAATGAAAAAGTTTTCCTTTTGTTTCCGAGAAAGTGTGGATGTGCCACAAGTTTTTAGCTTGAGAGGGGGTGGTATGCTTGAGATGGAGCCATCTGATGATGTTTTTGGAAATGCTAGTAGGGCATTGGGATGCTTCCCCTAAAACAAACAACAAAAACAGAGATCCAGTTAGTGAATGTTACAGGAAGTTCCAAGACAAGTGATGCATGCAAGTACACTTATATTAATAACATGGATATAGGCAGTGCCGTAAAAAAATTGGACTATTTATATGAAATGAATAGTAGTTTTGTAGATAAAAAAAGGAAATGTTATTTTATTACAGGTTTTATTTTTTTATGTTTTTCACGCAATCATATGACATAAAAAATTTAAATGTGTTTAATTTTTTTAAGTAACATTAAATGGCATAGTTGATTTCTTTTTCAACAATTTGCAAAAAAGGCACATCAACAACACTTTGCAGTGACAGTTTCTCAATATATTAATATGTCTTTACAGACATTTTATTGATAGATCTAAAATAAGTTAAAAGTTCCTTGCTGCTCTACTCTATGCTAGAAAAAAACACAATGTAAAAGGTGTGGAAAAGGAGTAGAACTGAGTCAGAATGGGATTTCAAAGTCTGATATAAACAAATTCTGCTGAGGGGTGGATCTTCCATTTGTCCTTGTACATAAAGTGCAGTTCTGGAATTAATTTTTGCACATAATCCAACATTTTATGCGTTAATTTTCCCCTTAAATATTTCCCCCTAAATGTTCTTAACAAACTCTGCTCGCATCAATGTATTTAATACTTCATCATCATAACCTGTTTTGCATTAATCTCAGCTTAGATTTCAATCTCAGAAATACCATGTATCAAATAAAATACATGCAACATGACAGGGTTTTAAATATGTATGTATATTTAAAACTATATATATATATATATATATATATATATATATATATATATATATATATTCACTTACATGGATAGCCTGGTCAGTTTGGAGTAGTTTGAACATGCATTTGGACTCTGGTGATGACCAGAGAAACTAACTCTGGTCATGTTGAAAACCAGGGTTCTCTGTCTGCTTGCAAGTGAACTCTGGTCTGGTATACTGACCGTGGGAAAGAAAATGTACCATCCAGCGGAGTAATGAGAGGAAGTGATGTATTATGGGACATACCGCCACATGTAGGTGAAAATTTTCTTCTTTTTTTCTTCTTCTTATTTTTCTTCTCTGCCTTAGCCTGCCTTTAGTGTCACTATTTTCCACTATCCTTAGCTAGAAGTTCATCATTTTTCTCCTCTTGCCTTGAACAGTCATTGTAGACTGTCATCTGATTCCATGTAACCACTCTACAGGGTTTCCAGTCTCTTTCACTCTGGACCTCCTACATAAGATATAGTCAACTTGTTTCTACATTATTTACATAACTATATATTCTTATCACTAAAAATATGTTTTTTATACCCCCTATCTCTCAAGCCCTCCTCCATTTTCCTCCCACATTTCTTTTCTTGAAATCATATCTACAGTCAGCTCATATTTCTATTTCTCCCTGTGCCAACATGCCTATTGAAGTCTTTTCCATTCATCACTCTCTTCCTTTAGAACACTGTCCATCACTTCATCCAACTTTTTCCACATTTGTCTGTTGTCTCTCACCTAACCCACCACTTGTATCTACCAGAAATAGTCATCATCACACCCTCAGACTCTCTTCACCTGTAAAAACTGAACAGATATAAACCTTTCTATCCCATTTCTCCTTCAATACTTAAGCAGCAGAAAAGGGAAAGTTCTCAGCCACCTGAGAGTCTCCTGTCCTTTCATTCCAACCCCTGATCTTGTGCAATGAAAGCATGAACCTTTGAAATCTGTCTGCTTACTAGTCACAGGACCACAGCTGAATGTTCTGGAATGTCTGGTTATCCTTCTGTCTCTGGACATTCCTGACAATTTTCTCAAACAGCATTATTATACCTGACCCCTTGGTTGCTCTCAGTACTGGTTGTGACTGTTGATAGCATTGACTGATCTGATAATGATAATAATTGACTGATAATTGATCTGGCATAGGTTTTACCCTGCATGTCTGTCTTTATCTGGAAAAAATGCTCAGGCTTTGAATCCACCACGTTAAGAATCTACAGAGTTAAGACGATAAAGGTGGTCGCTAACTTATTTGGTCTTTTTTGATAAATTAATATTAGCTTAAATACGTATTTATTTACTTTTTTTTATATTCATTTATATATTTTTTACATTTTAAGCAATTCTGCTCTCCACTGTGATGAAATAAACAAAGTGCATCACTTGCTTCATTTGGAAGAATTTAATGCATTAAATGAATAAACACGCAAAACTGACAAATTAATGCTATTCTATTAATTTAAGGATCATCAGAAATCCTATGGAAATTGGGATTAGATATAAAGTGAAAGTGGACTATATTTTAGAGGTGCCCCTATAGAGTCTCAGGTGAGAGTTTTCAGAGGAGCTGACTTGCTGTTTAGGGAAGTTGAGCTCCTCTTAGCTCCCCCACGATTCGAAAATTCAAACCTTGTGTCATGTGTGGAGAAGCTGCAATAAAAAGCAGCCATGTGCACGAGATGCACCAGTAGAAGAGACATGATCTGTGCTGGTTGCACCTTGTAAATAGTTTTATTAGCCTCATAGTAAACAGTGAAAATGGTTATAATTATATAAATTCTTGTCCTCATATTGCTCTCATTACTGACCTTTATCATATTGTTTGAGTGCTTTCTATATATTTTGTGGACCCCTGTTTTGTTGCAGAGCCTAATATAATATAATATAATATAATATAATATAATATAATATAATATAATACAATATAATATAATATAATATAATATAATATAATATAATATAATACAAAATAATATAATATAATATAATATAATATATAAATTGAGCTTCAAATTTTGTATGTTTCTGTGATAAATGAGGCTACAGTTGCTGTTGAAGTTATCTATTGTTTTAAAGTTAGTTTGGCAAAACATGACTGAGCTATAATTTAATGTGTGCACATGCTCTCTGACCCCAACACTGGCTAGCAACTGTTCCCATAGTTACACAACAGTGACTGTTCTAGTGTTCTGGTGACCATGAAGGTACAATGCTCCTTATTCACACGTAGGAACAAACAAGGGTCATCAGTGACAGTTCTGTGACTCATGGTGGGTAAAAAGTCCTCACTGCTAGAAGCAGTAGTTATTGCTGACAGTTAATGTTGCAGTCATTGCACACAACATCCTCAGCAGATAAGCAGTTCTGAGAGCTGAAGACAGCAAATCACATCTGCAACAAAACCGTAGGAGGGGGACTGACAAAACTCAGCACCCCTTATGCCTCAGCTACAAACTTATGTTCCTGCCCAGAAATGGAGACTTTTAAATTTAGTAACATGTCAATAGTGCAAGTTTGCTACTGTTTTTTTTTTTTGTTTGTTTGTTTGTTTGTTTTGTTGTTGTTGCATGCTTTGTATGCATTAGAGTTGTTCTCATAGTCTTTTGTGCATGACAAATAATCAACAGCTGTATACACTTTCATTCCTGTTTTGCTCATTAATAAGAGGGATGGCAACTGATGCATTTGAAGAGAAATGAAATTGAGACTGGGTGCAGTGGACACAGATATTAATTTCTCAGAGGGCAGGGCCTGCTGTGGGGCATCAGATAAAATGCAATTAGGCCCATATTTCATCTGAGATTTTCTGTACTGCAAACATAGAGCTGAGGTGAACCCAGGCCATTGCTTTGATGATAAGTAATATTGGATGCATTAAAATGATGTTCCAATCAAGGCTGCAGGCTACTTAGTTAGAATTTACAATCTTTATTCCCTAATTTAGAATGTATATCAGGAAAATGTTGAAACAACTTATCTGGGTATGAACCTATACTATGAGAGCTATCATTTATTAAGCTCTAGTCAGTTGCAGTGATTAAAACACATTAATTTCAATACTTCATTATTAGAAGACACATCTTAAAGTTTAATTACTTGCTTGTTTTGAAATTTCTGCAAATGGCACGTTGTTCATGGTTTTCATAGACTTGAAATCTATAAAACTACATACACAAAACATGCAAATCATGTGTAGAGTGGGTGTGCTGTCAAATAAATATTTCACCGGTCGAACCTAACATGCCTTTAATAGCATGGAGTTCTTTGAACCACAAGCAGAACAACAAAGTCAGCCTCTCTTTCAGGATTGTATGATTTTTCTTTCTTTCTTTCTTTCTTTCTTTCTTTCTTTCTTTCTTTCTTTCTTTCTTTCTTTATTTATTTTATTTTTATACAGAACATTGCTGAAAACTGAAAATTTGTGTTTGTATGAAATTTGAGTAAGGTACAGTAGTAGCGGTTTAAAAGTTCCCCTGTTTCCATGATGGGTCCTTGACTGGTTCTTGACTGGTTCTTGACTGGTCCTTGACTGGTCCTTGACTGATCCTTGGCCGATCCTTCACAGGTCTGTGGGGGTAATGTAATCCCCCGCAATGACGTCGTCAGCGAGGCTCTGCCCCTAAGCAGCCCAAGTAAAAAAACAGCTGCAATCCCTCTTTTGTCCACGGGGAGGAGCAGTGATTTGATCTTGCTGCTCTCTAAACAGTTTATAATGAGCTGTGTCGCTCATTTGTTGCATTTTTGCCAACATTTAAAAAATGATTTGATTTGAAAATGGCGTCAAATAAATGTATCAAAAAAGCCGACATGTGTAGCTAATGGTGTTATGAGGCAAAGCACAACCTCCTCAAGTCGGCTAAGTGGTGAATGTCACTAGCAGCGAGCTTTCTAAACATCCCGAGGAGCGCTGCCAGCGGTCATTTGACTGCAACGTAAGTTATTCACAGTGGGGGTTGATACAGCTGCTGCATAACTGAATATTGACAAAATCATAACGTAATATCGGCAGGTAAAAATAACATAATACTGATAATGTGTAAAGCAGGGATCACAAAAGTCCGGACCCAGCCCAACCTATATTCTGAATTAGGCCTCAAAGTGCTATTATCCTAAGTAGATAAGTAAATAAATGGTTTATACTGTGAAATGAAGTGTCCCTGGATTTTATTCATAGCGATCTAGTGATAAAACGTCATACAACTGTGTCTCAGCGGTGGGACAGCTGCCTGCCCGCTGTCTGAAGCAGGCACATGCGCAAAGGCTGGTAGGAATGACAGGAACCAGCAGCCTATCATCACACAGGGTTTGTGATCTTACAGCCAATCAGAAGCAGAGTAGGGCGGCCATTTATTACAACTCCATAGCCGTGATATACGACAGTTTGGCTGAGAAAGAGTCTCCCTGAGCGGCTCTGTGGAAGTTTAGACGTGCTAAACTGCTCGTAAATATTGATGTGTTTACTTTTCCAAACAAGTAAGCAGGTAAAACTATAGACAACAACTATATAATAAAAGTCCTAAAATACCAGGTTCAGCCGTTTAGTTTTTAATACACTATAAGCATGGTAGCGTGACTGGCGGTCATCAAAAGACCGCTGACGACGCTTCCAGTGTTTAACACTAGAAAACCCAGAGATTTCTTATCCCTCTACCATGCCCAGAGTACAACCAAAAGGCTGCCCGGTTTGAAATTAACAATTCAATGGCCAACAATTAGCACCTTTACATTTGTAAACACAGCCATTACCTGCCGTTAGCTGTTCAAGCATACTCCTTGGGGGGAGGAGTGTGCTTGAAAAGAGCCTTGTGGACTGTGCTGTATAGTTTCACTCAGCACAAACGGTATTTGTGCTTTTGACCATTTCTCACATTTTCATGTACCCTTTATGTAGCATTGGTCATGTGAGTTTTCATCGTCATCACACTATTGTATGCCCAGCTTGCTTTCAAGTGAGAGATTATCACGTTTCTGTTTCCACAAAGGCAAGAAGGAAAGCATAATCAAGTATTTCAAATGAGAGATAATTACATTCCTTTTGACCTGGGAACAGAAAAGCAAAATCAATTTAATGTTCCTCACTTCCTAATATGGTGCAACAAGGTTCACAGTCCTCAATGTTTTTAGTAAAAAAAAAAAAAAATTAAAAAACACCTTACTAACAGGGTGGAATGGAACATAACAGAGTGGAACAGAATATAACAGGGTGGAAAATATTTGTTCCCAATTCCAAATAAAAACGCTTCAATGGCCAGATGATCAGCAATGAATAAAGATATTTCTACAGTGATCCAGATTTTTTGTTTGTTGTTTTTTTTGTTTTACATTTTAGATTTTGTAAGAGATGGGTGTGTTTTAACAACAGCAGTTTTATCCGTGACTTTAATCGATAATTATTATCATTATCCAGTGTATAAAAATGTTGGTGTAAAAACGCCAAAGATAGATAAGCATGATGCTGAACTTCGTGGTCTTAGCTCCTGGTTTGGTGTGTCTTGTTCTGTTTATTATCATTCTGAAAGGTATACCAAGTTGTGGGCTGCATATATGCAGCCCACAACTTGAACAAAGGCTAAATTCCTCAACATTCGCACTTGCTCCATAAAATTACCATCTCCAAGGCTCCTCCACCACCACTTTGACTATGGATTGATAAGTAAATGAGCCGCAGTTTTGTAATTGTTGCATTGTCAAAACAGTTCTGTTAGTGTTGTCACACAAAATTCAGTAGACTAGTTGGTTCCTATGCAGTGAATTTACATGTTATTACAAAAATACACAATAATAAAATAGGCAAGTGGCAAGATTAGAATAATGTTATAAGTTCTGCGCAAAGACTCCTTTTTCATTTTCCAAAACAAAACTGACATAAACAATCTTGAAAAAAATGTGCACGTAGGCTATGAGGAAAGAATGAATGCAATGAAGTGGGGACTGGTTGAATAAACACGGTTTAACTGGACGCCTAAGCGAGCGCGTTGCAGGATGGCTCCAGATTTTATTGTCAAATGGTTCCAGGTCAACCAAGTCCGAACTGCTTAGAGCAGAGTCCTGCACGGTTCCGTTTTGCTACGCATACCTGCTCTAACCCGTTAGAATGACTCCCGAACCCGACTCGTCACCAATGTATTTATTCCATTTAAATCCGAACCAGACTGATGTTTAACCCGCGACCCGAGCCATTAACGCATCATTGCCATGCTGCACCGCTTCTTTTCCATTATTATAGCCTATTGTTGTTTTATCATTGTGTTAATCTAAAACACATAGATAGCCTATGAATGTTTATTTTAAGCTTGCTCAACATTTTTAAAACAGCTTTATATTCCTCTGACTGAACCATTTCAGAGTGAAGACTAAACCAGACCAGTGTGTTTTATTTTGCCACTGAGAGGGTATTTATAATAGGCTACTCGGAGATTGCTGTGCTTTAACAAAATGTAATCCACCTTTCCTGGCAGCAGCTGTGTTCTCCGTTCCTGGACTACAAATCCGGCGGCAGAAAACTCTGCTGCGCAAATACCAGCGTAAAATAAACTTTCATATATTTTCTCTGTGTTGTTGTAGTATATTCAGATGATAAAACAACAATATAATAAAAAAGAAGACTTGGAAGGAGGAACAGCGGTGCAGTAGGCTATGGCACACGTTAACGTTAAAAAGCACACTGCTTGTTGTAAATACTTGGTTTATGCTTTAAGAGGTAAATATTTTGGTTAACATGTTGAAGAAATATCGTTGTTTCTTTTTTCATCTCTTGCTATGCTATTGAATTTGGCAACATTAACATGGAAATTCACTGCATTAGGACCGACTAGCCTACTGAATTTCTGGTAGCATGACAACACAAACTGGACTCGTTTGACCACTCTTACCCAATGTGCAACAATCACAAAACTGGGTCACTTGTTCAGCTGCCTCATTGCGGCTCATTTACGTATCAATCCACAGTCAAAGTGGTGGTGGAGGAGCCTAAGAGATGGTAATTTTCTGGAGCAAGTGCGAATGTTGAAGAAGGCGCATGTTCAAGTTGGGGGCTGCATACAGTACCTTTTGGAATGGTAATCAGAGCGTGTCGGGGAATAGCCCACCTGGAGGGGTGACGTAATCGGGATTCCCGGCGAGCAGGAAGTCGCAGCACAGCGAGTGTTGGATGTCCCCCCGCGATTAGACACATTGAAGTGGAAGAAATTATCTCCGATCCTGCGTGGGGCTTTTATCTGTCGCCCTGTCTTCTTATGGAGGTGAAATAAATAATATGAGAATAAAATAACCCTTCCTAGCTACCTCAAACAGATTCTGTGTTGCTTGATCCAAATCTGATTTGTCTATGTTAATAATGCTAATATTAAAAGATTAATCAGTATGATAAATACATCCTATTGAGAATAGAGCTAGGGGCTGTGATCCAGTATTTGAAAGGTTTTATTAACCTACTAGCATTCATTTCTGAATAAAACAATTGGCAGCGCACAAGCATGTTACAATTTCACATTCCACGTCAAACGATGATTATGTATTAAGTTTTATGCATTTTTATGAATTGTGACTGGCCATCAGAGGTGCTTTGAGTGGCGCCTCTGCCGGTCAGTGTAAATTCAGATAAAATCTGACAGACTACGGGCGATGAGAAGTCTGTGAGAGAAGCGCCATCTTCTGGGTCTACCCTATATTACAAGGAATGGGTGGAGTTTGATTAAAACATCGACACTCCCAGGAGAAGGAGGGGGCCTCTCTGGCGGCTGGAAGTTGGAAGGCAGCTGGCTGGAACTGGAATGGAACTGGGCTGGAAGCCGGCAGGTATTCGGCTGGCTTTCAGCTTGGATGGGAACTTTTAAACCGCTACTACTGTAACATCTTCATACTACATTAGACCACTGGTGGTGTTGAACCAAACGACTATAGACTCTCTCAGGGTGACTGAGGAGTTCTGTTTTCATACTTTTGTGGTAAAAGGCCACACATATCTCTCTGAATTGCTTTAAAACTGGTTTATTTTTTGATTACAATAAAGATATTGTGGGAACTGCCCCATGAAGGATCTGCATTCATTAGTAGTAAATTCTCGACCCTACAGACACAAATACACATTGTAGCACTCCAACAGTTTGTAACTCCTCCATGCCTTCTTCCCCTCACATTCACAACCTTAGTATCATCCTCATCACGAACTTCTCATTCGAGCAAAACATTAACCAGTTTACCAGAATAGCATTCTTCCACCTGAAGAGCATTACACATATCTGTCCACCTCTTTCCTTTTCTGCAGCTAAAACCCTCATCCATGCTTATGTCACATTCAGACCTAACTGCTGCAATAGCATCCTTGACAGCTCATCACACAAGGTTTTAAACAAGCTTTAATATATTCAAAACTCTGTCGCTCATTTCCTCACTCACATCCTTTTACTGTGACCACATCACCCCTGTCTTCCACAGACTCCACTGGCTTCCCGCCCTGCAACAAATTCAATAAAAACTTCTCCTCAAATTCAAAGCCCTCAAAAACCTTGTTCACTCCTATTTGACTGACCTCCGTCATCACTGTACATCATCCCATGAGCTCTACTTTTCTGATACCAACCTTCTTTCTATTTCCTTCATGACCAAGTACAGAACCTGAATGGATTCTGCCCCTTCTCTCTGGAACTCACTCCCTAAAGACATCTAGGATTGCTCTGAACTTACATTGTTCAAAATATTCAGCAACACATATCTATTCAGAGTTGCCTTCAATGATTTTAATTATCTATTTTTTTTTTTTTTTTATGAAGAGAAATCCAAATAATTATTTTAATGTTTTTGGTAATTGATGTATCAAATGTATTGTATTTTTAATTATTGTCCTGAAAAGCACTCTAGGCAAGGGCAAGGCAAGACAGTTTATTTGTATAGCACATTTCATGTACAGGACAATTCAAAGTGCTTTACATAAAACAAAGGCATTACACATAGATATTTAGAAATAGTAAAAGGCATCAACACATAATCACAATAAAATAATAAATTACATTAAAATGATTAAAAGCAAGACAAGTTAAAAAGTTAACATGCAGATTTCATGCATGGGCGCTTGAGAAAAGAAATGTTTTTAACCTGGATTCAAAAATGTCTACATTTGGTGAAAGTTTAATATCCACTGGTAGTTTGTTCCACTTGTTGTCTATAAATAAAATGAATTATTTATTATTAATACACATTTCCATTCCCAAGTTGACCCATACTGATCCTTGGTCAGTTTTCATTGTAAGAGGCCCTTTACTGCCTCTTCCTGATGGACAGAGAATGGCTATATTGCCAGTTAACCTTTTGCAGTGCTAAGTGATGCACCGCCTGCTCCAACAACAAAATGCTTGCAGGAAAATATCAGTCCTTGGTGCTGGTTTTTCAGCAAGCAGCACAGATTGGAAGCATCTCAAGGACTTGTATTAGAGTTTTAGTTAAGGTCAGGAAAGCATCATGGTTAGACATTGGACATAATTAAAATATTTTTTCTCTACAGACCACAGAAAGCTTAGCTGGCATTTCCATGCTGACATACCATTCGCATGCATTGCACAGGAAACCCTACACATCCAAAAGCGACAGTTTAAGGTACCTTTTTACTCCAAGTTTTATGCCGCAAAACATGCTCTTGAATGACTATCAGTACAAGACAAGTTTGGACTCTTCTCCCTACCCATAAGCACTGCCTTCTGAGGAAAAATGGAGGGAAGGATCATTCCTGTGTTTTTTTTTTTTTTTTTTTTTTAACTTGTCCTGTCCAGCATCATAGCAAGCAAAATGATAATCTGGTTGCTGTGTCATGCTGAACAAATTTGCTCTGCCAAGGGGAGGCCTATGGGTAAAGCTCCTCTTGATAATCTGATTCATTTATTATTTATTTACTTTGAATCATGGAATCTATGTAATCTTGCTGGACCTAACTGGAGTGGACAGAAAAAGATGGAAAATAGCAAAAAGATGCAAAAGAGAAAGAAGAAAGGAGACAAAAACATCACAGACAAAAGGAAACTACCCTTCAATCCACACCAATCACCAGACAACAAAGTGTTACACCTGTGCATGAACACACCAGAAAATGTCCTACAACTTTTACAAAAAACAAAAACAAACACATACACAAAAAAAACAGAGCTACTAGTCATTAAGAGTTTTTAAATAATAACCAAATTAAAAAGACATCATGAAAGTAGCATAACAGCGACCAGATACTAACTCACAGGAAAAATAAAAAAAGAATTTTCTTTAATTATATAAACCCACTGGACAACTAAGTGACTGTGTCAGCATGCAGAGCATGAGGAATAAGGCGTGTTCAGTGATGAAGAGTGGTGAGTGAGATCATGCAAATGCAACCACGCCTCTTTGGAGGTCAGAGGCAGACCAGGGCAGCCCAGAGACCTGGGCCCTCAGCAGCAGCCCTGTAGCACTAACCCAAGCTACCCCATCACGAAGACGACTCCAGTCCCACTCGAAGGGCGGCAGAGGAGAGCCCCAGCAAGAGCCCCCCACGGTCTTGGGGCACAGGTCACAGTGGGCCAAGATCGGCAGCCTCCGGCTACCCAGAGCAGCCCAAGCGAAGGGCCCAGGGCCCCAGGAGCCCAGAGGCGGCCGCCCCACCCCTTTGCCATACCCACAAGCACTCACTATCACACAGTCACATCACACATAACCACCCACCATGCCCTGTGGGGGACACCCCAGGCGGACCAAGAGAACCTCCCTCCGGATGGTGAGCTGCCAGCAGCACTAGGCACCCCAGTTTCCCAGGAGGCCCCCCAGGGCAAGACAGGCCAGAGGCAGCTACCCCCCATGACCAGGCCATGCAGCGACTGCAGCCAACGAGCCGCCACCGACCCCAGAAGACAACCTCTCACCACGGCACACCACCCCCAGGCCCACCCAGGCCCCCCCACAGGGTCATGTCATCCCTCCCCACTCACCTACTCACCTATGATCTTACACACTCCCACTCATCCTAGCACATGCATACGCACGCACACAAACATACCCACACAAACATCATCCAAAGCATAGACACACACACAACATACAAGCATCCCTGTCTCACACCCCAGCAGCTCCCCCTATAATCCCCCGAATCCCACTCCTGCCCCCGGGCCATACCCTGGGTCCCAGGTCGGCAACCAGACACCACGGCATGCACCAACCCACACCATGGCAGCACATCCGGACAGTCCTAGACCCCCGGCACATACAGACCCCACCACCTCGGAGGGAGGGGGACCACCCCCAGGGAGGGGGACCACCCCCAGGTACCAGAGCCCAGAACCCCCGCCCAGCCCGCCCCGGAATAGCCCGGCCGCCCGGCCCAGGACCAACGCCCACAGACCCAGGCGCCACTAGTGGCCTCACCCCCCGCCACAAGGCGACTCCAACCACTGGCCCCAACAGCCCCCATCAGGGCCAGACCTACAGCCACCCCCATCGCAGAGCAGCCCGGTCCCGCACCACATTCCTGTGTTTAAATGCACTTTCATAGGCCTGAAACTAAGACTTTGAGCCCATTGCTGACATAATATTTACCTGAATCTAGCAAAGAGGTACGCAGCAACAGAAACCCAACCACAACAGGTATTTAAATTAGGATATCTTAAACCCCTCATCTATGTTCTATACGAACATCCAACAGATTCAGTAACACAGCCAGACAGCCAGCTACCTACAGCAGACAGATCTATTTTACCATTTGCCAGCTTTCTTCACAAATGTGTATAGCTGGGCAAATCGAGCGGAAACTGAGACTGACCAGACACCAGGGCAACTTTCAGCAATTTACCTTCTTTTTCCAATTTTTATTTTAATTGTTTAATTTTATTTGAATGTATTAAAATGTTTTAATGTCTTGCATATGCTATTTATTTAAATAGTTTAAATGCTATGTTGCACATTGTAGCACTTTCTTTAACTTTGTTGTTTTTAAAGTGCGTTAGAAATAACATTGCAGCTGCAACTTCAATTCATCCAGACAACTAACAGCCAGTGAGTCTGACTAATCAAACCAACCCACACTGCAAAACTAGTTGAAACAGTATGCAAAACAGCAGTGTGTTTCAGCTTTTGAGTCTGCATTAGGGAGTGTGCATAAATTGTGAAAACTACTTACATCATAAAAGAGATCCATTAATTAATCAAAAAATTAAATTCAACCATCTAATGAAACACAAATATTGAAGTTGCAGATTCCCTCCATCTTTTCATGCATGCGGTTTATGATGGGTAAGAACCTCAGTGTAGCCATGGGCAAGACAGGTTTGTGTAGATAACAGAAGTAACTTCTGTAATGGACTTTTGATTTGACAAAAGATGCTGGAAAAACAGATGTGGGGAATCTTAATTATCTAAACAAACAAGAATACAAACAAGAATATTAAAGGACAACAGGGCTACTGAATAGACCAAGAAAAACTGAAGGAATGATGAAGGAAAGAGGCAGATACAGGACTATACACAGAGATGCTAATAGCACAGATTAACGCTGAAGAGATCATTAAAAGTAGTGAAGTTAAAAAGTGAAAATAAATGGAAAAAGGGAATAGGAGAGTAGAAGTCACTGTAGAAAAAACAAAAAGCTCTTATCATTTGTAAATCTTTTGTTCTGAGTCAAAACGCTAAAAAATCAACTGATTTTTTTTTTTTTTTTCTACAAGAAATTATAATGACCTTTAACATTTATGGACATAGTATTCCATTACTTTATTATTTGATCACATTTGTGTGAAATTTTGTCACCAAGTAATATAAAAAATGTCTTCTCTCAGGTTGAATGACCTTTGACAACCAATTTTTGATCTGTTCATTTTTCCATTGCCAAATTTAAAGATATCTGAAGGAAGGGTTCCTGAGACATTGTGCTCACAAAAAAGTAACAGACAGATAGACAAGACATATTTCATTTGATGATGGCTGGTGAGAGTAAGAAGCATGAGAGTAACTTTTAGTTGAAGTCATCATTATGTCTCTGTTGGTACCATAGACAGTTTTTAGTTTTGTGAAAGTTCTACCTTAATCTTGCCTTTATGACCCCATAAGAAATAGATAAATAATATAAAACAAATAGTGACAAAGATTACCCAATTTCTCATGCAGATTCCTTGTTTGACCAGTGAAACCTGCCTCGTTCAAACGTTCACCTGGAAAAAAATAAACAAAAGAAGAAAAACTAATAATTATCACATAATATAATTTTAATATTTTCCACTGACCTGTGTTACAAATGTATTTTCTCTATGATTCCAATATGGTCTTATCCCTCTATGGCATGCTGTTGCCCTCAGACAACAAACCACATATCTGAAGCTCACATTGCCCCTTTAACTTTTTTAAGCAGTTCAAAAAATAAATAACTATCACTAGACATGTCTGTGTCCAGTAAAAAGTGGGGTTGAAGTGCATGTGACCTATTAGCTGGGAGTGGAGCAGTCCTTTCAGGAAGTAGAATCACATAGTGCACACTGCTACCATTTGGTAAGATGCACATCACTATCCAATATGTTTATATTTCTGGTAGATTTAAATAAAAACATGTTCATGTGCATGAACATGTAAAGAAGTGTTTTTGATCATTTTAAAACTTGTTTTGTTATTAATTGTGTATTAAAACTCTGTTTTTGTCTATTGCCTATGGGCAACACTGTGCAGTTAGGGCACTGTGTTTAGACATCATTCTTGGTCAAAATGGGCAGAAAGCAGAATTCCTGCCGGCTAATTCTCTTGCAGCCGTCTAGCAACGATGCACTGTTAGCAGCACTGTGTGGACTCTCGGGGGCAAAGCATTAGTGATGACTTTTTATCATCACTACACTAATGCAGCTGCAGTACTATGGTGTTCACCCAGAGATACTGCACCTACAACTTACATTATATAACCAAATATCTATAAGAAACATAGCAAATAAGCAAATAAAGTGAATTATAGGGCCTTTTGTACAGTGAGGCTCTGTTCGCTGCTTCCTCATCTCGGGTTTCTGCCTTGTTTCTGATGGGCACCTGCGCAAATTCAGCAATTTTATGTTCATGTCAATCATTGCCTCCTCCCTCCTCTTGGAGCCCTCGGTCTTCCCTAATTATAAAAGACTACAGCAAGACAGCAATGGCAGCATGGATTTTGGAAGCAAAATGATGGAGACTGGAAATGGTCACCTGCAGATGACCAGAATACGAAAATTTATAAAACGTTGAAGAAGAAGTTGAAGAAGTTGTTGGATAAAGAACAGGACAGAATCCAAATTAATTTAGCCTTGTATTTCCAATGAGGAGAGCACAGTGAGAGCTCAAGAGGCTGCAATTTGACTCTGAGCTAGTTCTTTTCCTGGACAGTAAGTAACGACATAAAGTTACTTCAACATGTTGCAAAAAGGAGCAAAAACTTTGCTTTTAACTCCTTTGTTGCCTCATGGGTAACTGCTTAGGGTTTAGCAGTACCATTTCCTTTTTAGATTTAATGATAAAACACATTCAGGATCCTTAAGGTTACGGTTTGGAGAGGATAAAAAAAAAAAAAAAAAAAAAATGGGTTAAAATACATTATGTTGGTTGCTCAATCTATTTGTCAGCAGGGATTTCTGTATGCATTTTTTCCCAAACTGAAAGAGAGCATGTCTTTGAAACATAAACATAAATGATGGTTGAACAACTAGGCCATGAGTGATGTCTTGTTGAAAGTTTACTAACAGCGATCTGCTACCCTACTGCTTCTTTTCTTAATGATGTCAGACTTTCCAAATTAATAATGTTGTCTTTTGTCTGAACCAATGGTGTTCCTGCTTCCTTTCTCACCAAACCAATCAGTCCATTTTCATCTTTTGAAACATCCCTTCTGGCTTTTTTTTTTCTGGACCGCATATCATGCATCCCATCTCCTCCCCAACTCCACCTTCTGCAGCTTCCAAAGATCTCATCAGACCTCATCACAAATGGAGACACCAGGCCTTTCCGATCAACCATCACATTCGCCTTGATGCAGCATCAGAATCTAATCACTTAGCCTTATTCTAACAATTTCTAATTAAAACTGACTTAAAATTATTGTACATCAACACATTTTTGTCAACCTTTCATTTGATCTGTTCTTACTGAATAAAGAAGATATTTGTATTGAAGTCTCTAAGACGTCACAATGCAAGCCACTTGTTAGAGAGGTTTTCATTCATTTATATTTAGTTTATCTAAATAAGTAAATCATAATATTGTGACTTTAACCAGTTCAAAACAGAGCTCATATTTGTTTGTTTTTGGCCCTTGGCACCTCTGTCTGTCTACAAATGTTGGACCACTGTTGAATGATGATGATTCAGTTTTTTTTTTTTTTGTTTGTTTTTTTGTAGTTTTTGTTGACATGCTAAAACTGTGTCCTAAAAAATAAATTGATTGACTGAATTCAATGACTAATGAAGACATTTTGCTCAAAATACTTGATGAAAATGGACCTAAAGTTATAAAACTGATTAGTAAGGGCAAGCATGATAATGCGATTGAGTTTGATAGTAATATGTAATTCAGGGGTGCCCAAGTCTGGTCTTCCATATCTACAACCCTTCTACTTTTAGATGCAACCCTTTCCCAACACACCTGAATCAAATGGCTGAATTCCCTCACCTGCATGCCATTCAGCTTTGCAGAGACAGGACACATCAAGTTGCTGAATAGCAGATCTAATTTATCTTTGCATCCTTCTGTCATCCCCGGACATAAACTTTCATTAAACTGGAGATGCATTTAAAAGGTGTTATTTTTGCGGGTCCATAAGGTCTTGTGTGTGGCTTCACATGCAAATTTTAACCTATAATCTATGCTCTAAGATCTACAATCATAATATTTTTGGGTCTCAGATACTGTGAAATAATCTCTTTGCTCTTCAGAAATCATAAATTCTTGATTTGAAGTGAAATCCTAAATAACAATATGCTGAAAATCTCAACCCCTGGACTAGATGGCAGTTTTACAGGGACATCACAGGGATATCACTGAGATTTAGATTCAGTCCATTACAGGTTTTTTCTGATTTGTGAAACAGACAAAAACATGCCAGACAGCACAAAATGATAAAAGGAATTGTTTGGAATTGTTTTACTTTCCTACCAAGATCCTCACTGAAAGGGACCCGCCTTCAAAATAAAAGAGATTAGCAAATTTCTAGGTTGTAATGACCATTTAGGTAATTTTGAGAATTTTGGTTTCAATCATAATTTAAATATTTATCTAAATGAGGGTACTTTTATTTCACATAATAAAATGACATATAACTATAGTACAATCATTCGACAATAAAAACTAAATGTGTTCCAGTCAATTGTTGATTCAATTTCAGATTAATGGGTCGTTTACTTCTCTTAGTAGTTTAACTAAAATGATGGCTGTTGCATTTCTAAGTTTGCAGCTTTGCAAAAGCACCTGTAGCTCATGCCTTACTTTAACTCTTTAGCATGCTTATCTTAGCTTGCATTTTATGATGGTCAGCATCAAAATGTTGCTACAATTTGTTGTTGTTTCACCAGAGAAAGTCACTCCACTCCGTTCACAAAGTGTGTTGTTTAGCTTCCATCAAATGTAAAATGTGTACATATGTCTGCCTTTCTCTTTTGCCAGGCGTTGAAATTTTGTTGAATTAGTTTGATGAGATCACTAAGGAGCTTAATGCAGCATCTTCCTGATAGTAGATCCAATGCATGCCCCTCCCCCTTACCATAGAGAGATTATTGTATAAATTGTATAAAGTATGATTGGATCTGATCACTGGTAATTATTTTCATCGTCCTTTGTATTTGTTGTCAAAAATGTCAATACAGTTCAGCATAGTATCTGTCCTTGTGCATTTGTGTATTTGGTTATTTGGTTATCATCTCATTTTTGTAAAAAACAAAAAAAATGTTGACAAAAATTACTAGAAAAAAATACTAAGTATATACATATATATATATATATATATATATATATATATATGTATATATATATATAAATATATATATATTGCATTGTCTATTTACAAAACTAATTTAAAAATGTGTTGGACGATATTTGGAAAATGTGTGAATTGGATATCAAAGTAAATCATTTGCCTTCATATTGTTATCTAACTTGATAATATTTTATTGATGTTTTTGTGATTCATTTTTCTTTGGAATTTATATATATATATATATATATATATAGAGAGAGAGAGAGAGAGAGAGAGAGAGAGAGAGAGCCACAAGACACTTCTTTCCACCAGTGCACAGGGTAATGACATAAATCATAAACATCTGCCTGCGTGTGCCACATCTGAATAAGTGTCAGAGAGTTCTTCTCTGTAATCCCTGGATATCATATGCTATGTAACATTTTCACCTTTCTGACAAAACTGGCAAATAACTACTCTGTCCCAGTGCCATCCATACTGCACTAAAGATAATACATCTCACATTTATGTTATAACTTCCGTTGCACTTGTAAATTCAAAGGCATTTTGCAAAGCGGGCAAATACATTAATCTAAATGCCACAACCAACCTTCCCCCTCTTTCCAGCTCTGCACACAAAAACAATCTGTTTTCCCCGTGGTGACTCCCCCCGACTTATGCAGAAATGAAATCTTGCAAGAGTAATTTATTACTTTCCTTCATGGTGGTGAATATACATTCTTCCAGACGCTCGCAAATCACTGCACGTACAGACAGTGTAACCTGCTGACATGTCTTAAGTGTTAGCTCTCCACACAAAGCTTAACAGTTATAAACTAATTCAAGACAAATCCTACCAACGGTGTGAACATTACAGCTCTGAGCCTTGAATGGGTCACTGAATTCAGGTGTTCTGTCATTCAGAGTTCACTTCACAGTTTGTGCTCCGTTCATCTAGAGGACTGTAATGTCAAGTCTTTCACAGTGAATCACAAGGACACTGAATCATGACTCAGTGTGAGAGCCATAAATGTGACTATTCTTATTGTGTGCTTTATGGTTTATATGAGGTGAGGGAGAATGCATATATAGGATACATAATATGAATTTAAATTGGAATGTCATTTGTGTCAAGCTGAATGCATTATATGCTTCTTGCTCACTTATTCTAACAGCACAGAAATTGCATTTATTTCATTACCCAGCTTATGTAAAAAGCTTTTTAAAGCTGCATCAGAGGTTTAAACTGTCATTCTCTGCAGGCTTTGGTTTACTTCCTGATGGGTTTGTGTTTTATGCATTGTTTAGTTCAGGTTTAGTCTTTGCCTATCTTGTTTCCTGTTTAACTTTGTAGGCGTTCCCCCTTTCTGTTCATGACACACCTGGGCTTCAGATTATCACACCTGTTTCTCATCTTCAGTCTTCTCCCTCTTATGTTGACTGCCAGAGTTTCGCCTTTCCTGGGTTTTATCCGTGTACTAGTGTTGCTCAGTCAGTCAAAAGCTTGTTTCTGAGTTTTTGACTCTAACTGATTTGAGTTGCGAACTTTGTTGTCTTGCCTTTGTAATGTTTTTATGTATGTATGTGTGTATGTATGTATGTATTTAATTATTTCTATTTTGTATTATTATTTATTTATTTATTTATTTTAAATAATAATTATTTTTAAATGTCCTTACTTGAGTTAATCAGCCTGCCTCCAAGCCCACATTTGGGTCATCTTTTCCATGTTTTGATGCAGATTCCCCAAAATTTGAGCTTAAATAAGGATTGCAATGTCCACATTATTAAACTGTGTGACTTTTTTCCTGATTGATTTGCAGTCCTCAGATTTTCTAGCCATTTTCAAGCCGTTTGCTTTGTACAGAAAAAATAAAATGATTTTTTTTTGTTTTTGTTTTTGTTTTTGTTTGTTTGTTTTTTTATTTGTGGAAACATTCCTAGAAATCAAATTATTCTTGAATAAATATTTGATCATTATCTTAAGATAACAATTTAAATACCTTGTAATCTCTTAATAGTTTTTTTCAACCAATTAAATTAGGTGCTAAACACACATTGCAAGCTCATCTATATCATCTCAAGATGCTCAGAAAACAGCTTGTGATAACCAGTAACAGCAGATGGTTAGCTGAAGAAAAGAAAAGACTGATGTGTCAAGATAAAGAGGGAAAAAATCTAATAATTTGAGCTTTGAAAAAATTAGTTTTGTGATCTTGATATAGTGACATGATAAATAAATAAATAAATGCAGGCATGGCTTTTCTTCGCTTCCGTACATAATTGTTGACAATACATTTAATCTGGTCTTTTTAATCCTGCAGGCATTGAATCAACATTATGTTGAGTGATTAGTGTGCAAGGTTTATCCCAGAAACTATCATCTTTTGATCAGTTTTAATGATTATCTTCATATCTAAACTACACTGCAGCTGGCATGTGCGCACATTTTTAATAACACAACATAACTTTCTGGTCTTAAATCTCAGCATTCCAGACTCGATTGATGGCACATTGACATCTGTGTCTGGAGCAGTCGCTGCCCAGCAGCTTCCCGAGGCTGAGATACAAGAAATAAAAGTGTAAAAAAACAAGATTAAAATTTATTTTACTGGTTGGAGAGAACTGACAGTACAGGTAGGATGCAAGATGGATGCTGAATTAGCCCTCGATATGTAGCGCATCACTGAGATAATTGCAAAAGTTATGTACTACATATTTAACAGATTACCAAAATACTGGGTCTAGACTTTTGTATTTCAACCCTTTAATGTTCTCATTGCATCAATAAAGTTCAACAAAATCTTAAAGAATCTTAATAAATGTATTTCCAAGTTGCACTTCAAAAGCTTTTATTTATTTTTTTATTTTTTTTTTTATTTTTTTCCCAAAAACTCTCAGATTCACAAACATATTTGTCGACCATGCAGTCGTTTTTATCTTTCCGCATAGATTAGTGAATACTGGTCTCTTAACAGATTAAAGGACACGTCAACCCTAATTTGCATAGGGAAATGCCCATAAAAGGTCATGAGACTGCCGGGCCATGTGCAGAGACGAAAGTGAGAAAAAGACAGGGAAATAATAAAAATAATGCAGAATAAATGAATGAATGATAATAACACAACTGTGTACTGAAATTTGTTTGCCTTTTTTATGTGATACATGTACTAATAAGTGAGATCCAAATCATATAATAGCAAGTTTTCTTTTCTTCTTTTTAATTACTCCATAACAATACATTAATTACTCCAGAACTTAGACAAAGTCTGCCGTCTGGTCACAGGAGCGTGTCAAGATGCACATCTCCTTGGTAGGTGTGGTACACCACAGAATAAATTTCTATATTAAACCTTCTACTTTTCGTAAAGGAAATCCATTATAATAATAATAAAAAAAAAAATCACTGTTGTAGTACATCCTAAGAAATAAAAACCATGTTTAGCAGGTAGATTTTGGAGTCACAGGTAACTTGGACATTTATAGAATGAGATTCTGGCAGTTGAGGGAACGGATCTGTCGAGGGTGCTAATGTGCATGCGGCAGGATGATGGTGTTTTGAAGACCAGTAAAATAATTAAATGAATGAAAAATAGTTTAATTTTGAAGTAAGTGGAAATACCTTTTTAATTTGCCAAAATTGTTTTAAAAGCATTACTGTACTTTTATTATGTTAATGTATTGACCAACAGAAGACATGTCAACACTCAAATGTCCATAAGAGCACTATGGCATCCCTCTCGTATTGGTAGGGCCTGATTTTTATTTCTTATTATTTTTTTTTTTATTATTATTTGCCTTGTTCTGCATTCTTTTGTAGGGATCCATGGGCGGGGTTCATCAGGGTGATTGGGAGCACTTGGCCAGTTCTCCTGACAGTCCTTAACTGCCAGCTGATGGAGTCTGTTGGTCTCTTCCTTCTTCCCCTCAGGTGTTGGCACCATGTTTAGTTTGATTGGCCTTGAGCCTTACTAGTTTGGGTTTTACACTTTCATTCTTTATGGGACGATTTGGTACCCATCCATCTGCTGACATGTTGACTTTCACACCTCATACCTTTATGTTTTATTGAGCAGTTTCTATGGTTGTGAATAATTTGTGTTATGTTTGGTTGAAACTGTCTTGTTTCCATTTTTTTCATGGCTTTCAAGCCGGTTCATGACAGTGCTCCAGAGTGTTTATAGGATTTGTTCTTACCCAAAAGATCTAATCCAAGATACAAAAGATTTGTTTATAAAAAGTGAATGAGGTGAATGTGGCCTATTGTTGTCGGTAAAGTGCAAATACCCAGTACACAAGGAAGCCTATTAAAAATTTATTTTTGTGGTAATAATGATAAATATTTCCATAAACATTTTTTTTTCAATAATCAAGTTTCAGTCATTACACTTTGAATTAATTTGGCAAGGCAAGGCAAAGCACATTAAAAAACAAAGATTAAAAGAAATGCAATTAATGAAATAAAAACAGAAGGAAGATGTTAAAATAAAATCGATTAAATGCAAGAAATAAAGTTCTAGTGTGGGGGAAGACAATATTAAAACATGATTCCAGCTTAAAAGAACCAGATGCAGATTTTGACTTCTGTATAAAAACTAGTGAAATGCAGCAGAGAACAGGTGGGTCTTTAAACTGGAATTAAATAAACTGAGGGTTTCAGCTGATCTGAGGCTTTCTGGGAGTTTGTTCCAGACATGTGGAGCATAGAAGCTGAATGCAGCTTCTCCATGTCTGGTTCTGACTCTGGGAACTGATAAGAAACTGGATCCAGATGACCTGAGGGTTCTGGTAGGTTCATACTGGGTCAAGAGGTCACTGATGTATTTTGGTCCTCAACTATTCAGAGTTTTACAGACCAGCAGCAGAACTTTAAGTCTATTCATTACTCTAGATCTCTATATAATTTATATGATGCTTCAGTGGAGTTTAAGGCCCTGAGCACATGGTTATCTATGTTTTTCAAAAGCAGACTCGTGTGGTTCCAATAACAACCATTGTCTCTTTGATTGATTACCAGTGTCTCACAAGAAGTCTACTGGTGAAACATGTCTCAAATTTTTTATTTATTGGGAATTCCTGATTCATCTCGTTGCCAGGAAGAGAAACATCTTTCCTCTCATATTGTACAGTTCTAACATGAGCTTGTTCTGCCAGATAGCTACCACATTTTCTTCTTTTTTTTTTTTTTTTATTTCTTTCTTTTTTGTGGGGGGGGTCAGACTACACATAGAGACATGGATTGAAAGGTCAGACTCGCCAATTCCAATTCCACCAGTCACAGCAGAGACAGGAAGGACCTGAAGGTTTATCTGAAACTGTTTCAGACACAGTGAGGGTCAGAAACCAGCGGACAGCCATCTATCTTGTTGCTATCATTACTGACAATTGATTTCAGGGAGACAAACAGATGAGGAGACATTACAGAGGGATGCTCCAGTGTAAACCAACTTTCTTTTGTAAACTACACAGAATTATGGATTTTCTCTTGACTAAGATATAACTGGTAATATCAGGCAAGGAGTATAATGAGGAGCAATGATAATAATATATGGGGAAGGATAAAGGGGGAGAAGTGCCTTCTTTATGTTCTTTTTAATGACACTTACCCAAGAAACATTTCTTCTTGCACTATAAGCAATTTTTGTCCAGTCAATAAAAGCCAGTCCTAAATTGTTTACTTCCCTTGCAGGTAAATCATTTCAAAATTGGTTTGATATTAAGGCATATCCCTGGGAGATTGTACTCTCTTATGATTGTGGGTGATTACAAAGTAAGCCACTGCAACCTTCCAAGACTTTATAACAAATCTTGCTTTCCTTTAATTAGGTCCACTCTCCATCCAGCCCATCTCCTCTGGACACAAAATAATGGCTAGATGTGAATTTAATATGTTTATAAGGTGTGTTTTTTGTTGTTGTTTCTTGGGACCATGTCTGTGTAGTAGGGAGTTTGTGTTAGCTGAACAAAAACCAGTTCATAAAGCTTCAGAGTTAAATGGATCTAAATTGTATTAAAACACAATCTTATTGTTTTTTGTTGTTGTTGTTGTTGTTGTTGTTGTTTGTTTTTCCACTTGCAGTTTACGTTTGCCTCCAAAAGACTGAAAGATGTAAGGAAAAAAATGCCACAATGAAATGCATAAGTACAGCAATGAATAATTATACATAATACATAAATAAATTATTCATAATATTTTAATATAAATGACATTTTTATGTTTAAAAACAATTTTTTTTTTTTTTCACAGTTCAATTAAGTATAGTCCCCATAGTTGGTGGGCGGGGCTAACTTTGAGTGTTAGCCTGCTTTTGGCTTTGATTACTTTGGTCTGAAATAAGTCTAAGATAAAAACAGCCCACTAATGCGTCAGAGTATTTCAACTGGCTTTGCAGGGACCTTTTTTTTTTTTTCTTTTCTACTTCTTTTCTTTTTTGGTATAATTTTTTGTGACTTTCATAGAAGAGTAACCAGGATAACCAATCAGATGTCTATATTTGCATAATTTGTGTTTAATACAATGGAGGAGACATTCACAGCTGAATATATATATATAGATAAAAAAAAAAAAAAAAAAAAAAAAAAAACCATATCTAATGTAAATCTTTAAAAACTCATTTCCGTCACCTATTTATTTATGTAAATAAATATTTCTCTAAATGTAAAAATATCATAC
Organism: Melanotaenia boesemani; assembly: GCF_017639745.1. Taxonomy (NCBI): domain Eukaryota; kingdom Metazoa; phylum Chordata; class Actinopteri; order Atheriniformes; family Melanotaeniidae; genus Melanotaenia; species Melanotaenia boesemani. Next base: position 5,989,976 of record NC_055695.1, on the reverse strand, counting down.
TATCTACAGATAACATACATTGGTGTTGGTGTTTCTCTTTATTTTGTAAACCTCTTCATTTGTGGAATACTCAGGGGTGGGGGGGCAGCAGCCGGTTGGCTTCTTCTTTACTTGTGGCTGCTGCAGTGGCTGAATTCTGGAACCCTGTTACATGTTTTGCTAGTTGATGATCCATCACACTGCCCAGTAGCTTGACAGATAGACATGTAACATTACATCCAGCTCACATTTGTCCAAGTATATTTTTAACTGTCCATAACCTTACTGTTTGCCATCGGGTTAAATCTGAGGCGAGTGTGGGTTGCTATTTCAATCGCAGTTTAGTTCAAGCTGCAGCTGACCAAAAACCTTTAAAATTAGGTTTCATTTTAAAACTTTTAAGGACTCTTTTTTTTCTGATACATAGATTTATAGCAAACCTCATTAACAGCTTGTATTGTTATTGTCCTTGTTAACCTTAAAAATCCCAACAGGAAATGAAGAGCAACCATTTGATTAATCTAAGGTTGATTAGTGAATTTCAGGAATAATTCATTTATTATTATTGTGTTTCACAAAATGCTTATTTTGTCATCCTTAGTGTCTTACACATGAATCGTCTGTTTAATTGCAAAATGTCATCCAGTTTCAATGTTAAAGCGGAGGTCATGTATTTGGCCGTGCTGGTCTGTCTGTCTGTTAGCAGCATAACTCAAAAAGTTATGGACAGATTTTGATGAAATTTTCAGGAAATCTCAGAAGTGGAATAAAGGAACAAGAGGGCGATTAAGTATCTTATTCTCAACATCTCTTAATTAGAATTTATTAAAATTACATAGATTAGGATTATACTGGGTTGCAGCTTAAGCAAACTGCAGTTTGCTAAGAGTAGTGAATTGTAGATTACATGTATAGACTGATGTAAGGCTCACAGAGGTTTTACCATATAAGATTCTGAGTGTCAGGTGCCTTAGAGACTGGACTCCAGCACCCCAACATGCTATATGTAAACATTTTGTCTCCACAGGATTGGCTAATTTAGGACTAAGGAATGTCTTTTTCTGAAAGGATGCCACACACAATGGGTTTTTTAAAGGTTGACCAGAGACTTCACAGAGATGCATATCTGTTTAAGATGTCACTTTTTGTAATAAACCATCTTTTTTTTTTTTTATTATACATTAAGCTGATGTCCGGAGCTCTTCTTTTATCTGAAAGCATTTTTGTCACATCATATGCTTAAAGTAATTCACTACGAAATGGAATGATTCAGAGGAGAAGATCTTTATATGATGAATTCATCATATCACAGAAATGACGATGAAGACACCAAGGACACCAAAGAAGAAAAGATTATGGCACCGAGAAGAGAGGAAAAGTTGTCAACCATATGATGGCTTCATCCCAGGAACTACAAAATGCCATTACAAAGTATTTTTCCACATTACCTGCTTCCACAAAAAAAAACATTAATCCAGATCACCGCCTGGATCCAGGAATTTCTTAAAGGATTCTTTACTATTGGGAAATAGGGATGATTTTGCCATTAGAGCTTCTAACTCAAAAATAATTTTCACAATCATTGGCAAAACAAAATAAAAAAAAAATAAAAATTACAATGGCTTGTTGGAGGTCTACACTGTCTCAGTGCTTCTAGTTATGATTGGTATTAGTATTTCCCTTCAGAAAATAATGAAGCACCATCACCTTGCTGCAAGAAGATTCCTGATTTAAAATTTGCTGTGTGAAATTTAAATGCTCTCCCCTTTTTTAACCCTTGCAGATTTGTTTTAACAGATTTTAAGGTTCTTGCCATCCTTTTCTTTAGGATCTGCCACTTGCCAACCAGTTGTTCCATGTAGACTTTGTAAATCTGTGTATAAACACTTAAAATAACAAGTTAGTAAAGCTGCCTGCAAAACTGTTCTTCCAGCTTAAGATGTTTGTCGACACATCCGCCCTTTAGAGAGCTCAGTGTATGCTTTGAAAATAAAATGTATGAAAGAGCATGTTTTCTTCTTCATTCTGCAAATAACAAGTGTCATAACTAAATCATACATCTTTCCTGTCTAACTTAGAGCAGCCATACCACTTTTAAAATGATTCTACACTTAACAAATTTTCCTTTCCTCTATAGCTTTCTATCACCTTTCAGCCTTTCAGAAATTATTTATACTGAATGATTGCTTCTAAGAAAGGTTGTTTTTCACAATGAGGCATGTTGAACTACCATACCAGCCATGTATTCAGTTTAAAGAATAAATATCTTCCCCTGTCAATAAACTACCAAGTGAATGAGGAATACAGAGTGATTTAAAGCATGAGGAGGTGTGTGGAGAAGTCCTGACTACTGAGGTGTAAGTTTTTAACCTCACAGCACATTTGTCTTGTTAGCTGTTCATTAATAACAAACAGAGCCTAGGAAGCAGTTTGTCAGCCCTATCTAGCTTGTCTTTTTTTTCCATACGCCATCATTCCAAACCTCAGTGCAGTACCTGCCCTCCTCACTGACCCATAACTCCAGACTGAAGCAACCTCATGAGGAAAATGCAACAAGCACATGAATCATAGCATGAGCCAGAATTATCTTGTCACACAGGGATAGAGTGAATAGAAACCAACACAACATATTCATTTTTGAACTATTAATTTTAAAGAAAACACTTGCTATCACACATACGAAAAACAGCAATATCTGTTATGGCTTTTCAGTGCTCTGATTGATAAAGCACCGACTCTGCCAGGATTATTGCCTCTGTGTTCAACACTGCAGGGACCTCTAAAAATAAATGAGCAAGCAGACTGTAGGAAGCGTCATTCGGTGGATATTTAATCAGCATTCCTGTGTTATGTTGGTATAGATTTCAGTGTCAGTGTATTTGTTATTGCTACATAAAAGTGATTGGCACTTTATTGCAATTCAAGCTAAACTCACACTTGGTAACTGCTGGCATTTATTACTTGATACTGTCACATCTACTTGTTAGCATGGTGATGGGGACATGGGAAGAAACTGCTGATATAGGACTCATTGTCAATATTGAATCTGCTGGTGTTTGTTAATTAAATTTTATTCATTGCATCCCCACCCCCTCTACAAAAGTAGCACTCTATGCTTTGCTGAACTGAATCCATTAAACATTGAGATAATTATAAGTTCTTTCCATAAATGGATAAAAAACATCATGAATAATATCAATATGATAAAAAAAAAGAAGTAATGAAATCAAAAGATAAGATGGGAAAGAAACTAAGCAAAAGACTACAAGGACGGAGAACAGTTGTAGAAATGAACCAGAACACATTCATAACAGTATGGGAATTAAATGAAAGAGACAAGAGAAGACAAATGAACAATGAACAGAGGAATAACAGAGGAAGAGAAGAAGAGGAAGATAGAATCACAAAAAACAGCACAAAAAAATGAGAGAGGATAAAAGGGATGAAAGTCAAAAGGAAAAAAATAAAAAAAACGCAGCAGTGATGGAGAGGGTTATCAGGACAAAATGAACGAGTAGAAGGTCAAGGGAAAGATATCACAACAAGGCAAAGCGGGACAAGGAGAAAACCATGAGGTAGCAGGATTGAAGCGAGCGGGATACAAAGAATGAGAAGATGAAAAGGCAACAGAGGAAAAATGCTGGGGCTACAAAGGATGAGTAAATAGAGGAAAAATTAAGAAAAGATGAACACTTGTCACCTTTTTAATCACAAGCATGTACACTGTATTCTTCAGTCAAACCATTTTGCATGACTGGCTTGTATGAGTGCCAGCATGCATTTCTGTGTCCATGGTGGAATTAATAGCCCTTTAAAAATCTCTTGTTCCAAATCCTTTCATCTTCCGTAATCCCTTTTTTTTTTTTTTATCTCTGGAAGTGTGGATTACATCCATGTGTGGTGGACTCAAGTTTTCATCTATTTGAGAACTTGACAACCTTTCACATTCACCTTCACAATTGCTTGGCAACAAAAACTCCCCACATGCTTGCCATGCATGTGCCTGTAAAAAGGTGAATGTTTATCTTATACTGCCAGTACTAGACAGACAGAGCAATTACATATGCTGCTGTCATGGCTGCCAGCAGCTCACCCGCACAGCCAAGCAGTGCTGATTTCCATGGAGGTAATCTGCAGTGGCAGAGGCAAGCAAAATTATGGGTAGAAGATGAGACTGTGGGCTAGCCATGGGCATCCCCCCAAGCTTTTGTCTGTCACGCTGGTATACTGAAGCACAGGGCACCTCTTTGGGGGATGAAAGGATCTATCTGTCTGTAACTGAGCTTGCAGAGAGGATGAAATGGATTTGGCTGGGAACAGGCTGGGTGAGGTTGGTGAAACATTTAAACATCTCTGCTAGACTTGAGTTGGAAAGCTGAATATACAGAACACAACCATTTTGGCTGTAACTGGTGTCCACAGCAATGATGTTAGATTGAATAAAAACAACAGGCCTGAGGCAAAGAACGCAGGCATCTCTTTAAATGGTGACGGTGTACCACACATAGCAAGATCTTTATATATCATCAAAATGTTCTTTCATTTATAATGTAATATCTATAGCCTGTGACGCGAATTGGAGCTCTCTCAGTGTCAAGGCTGTTTGATCCTTTTCACATATTTTCTGCAGATGTGCCTGAGCATGAAGTTCTTTGTTCACTGAAGTTTATACATTCCATGAAACCTGATTTGAATTCCTCCTTCAAATAGTTCTTTGCTTTTAAGTAAACTGATTCAGGCTCAATGCACCTTCAAATGTTAAAACGACATCTTACAGCCTCCATACACCAATGTGATGTGAAAAAGAGCACAGAAGAGAGGTATTGGCCTCGGAAAACAAAGGAAATAATGCTTGAACACATGAAAAAGACAGCTTCTAACACCTGGATGGAAAGTCTACACCTGTGCAAGTAGCTTGTGTGCTGTTTTTGTATTTTGGTTTTTGTTTTTTGTTTTTTTTATGATGCCAAATGGGGTAGAACTCTAGTACAGTGTTTCTCAATCCAGGTCCTCAGGACCCACTGGCCTGCATGTCTTAGATATGTTATTACTCCAACATACCTCATTCAGATTAATGAACTTTCACATCAAGTTCTTTGCAACCCTGTTAACGAGCCATTCATTAAAACATTTGCAGGGTTACCGCTAAAACAACTTTTAGATGCAGCTCTTTCCCAACACATCTGAATGAAAAAACTGACTCGTTACCAGGTGTCTGTAGAGCTGAAAGACATGTGGATGAGGGAACTGAACAGTTTTATTCAGGTATTGGAGAAGGGTTGCATCTAAAGGTTCCAGGAGAGTAGAGGACTGAACTTGGGCACCCCTGCTCTAAAACATGCAGGGCAGTGGGTCCTGAGGGCCAGGATTGAAAAACACTGTTCTAGTATATCATGGTTATCAGTTGATCTTTATTTTCTTTGCTCCACAAACTAAAGTTGATGTGAAGATGTTACTTGTTTTGAAGCAATAAAGATGACATAAGAAGTTAGCTTTCTGTCATCACTACTGCCTCCCATCTTGTGTATTCATTTTTTGCAAGGGTGCACACAGAGAAAGAGATTCACCAGTGCTCAGGATGTTCTCAACATGTGGGTAAATATGGGGCCATACTTACAAATAAAAATTGAGAAAGGTGTGTTTTTTCCACCTGGGGAAAAATCCATGGGAGCTGCTTGTGAAACTGAGAAGTAAAAAAAAAAAAGAAAACTGGAGCTAAATACAACAGAAAGAAACTGCTATGTACTTTAGACCAAAGGTTTATAAAAGTAATGACTGCGGCAGAAGACATATTTTGATTTCATTTAATATGAAGAGAAATAACAGAGAAAGGGAAGCACTCAAGGAAGCCAAATAAAATGCATTGTTTGATGCTGGAGAACAAAGCAATAAAAAGTAAGAAAAAAATATCCTGCTCCATCTACAACAGTATATAATTGAATTGAATGTTCAGTAAAGAAGATTAGTTTCATCAAACTGAACTTCATGAGGTGCTGAAAATGAAAAAGAGTATATATTTCATAAAACTAAGGTATAGTGCTGCACTTTAAGACTGTGTTTTTCAGAGACAGAGGACAAAGTTTGCTGAACTATCTATGTCTGCAGTTTTATTTAGGTCTAGTGTGGAAGATGTCAAACCACCGGAGGATATGAGTCAGAGGCGATGTGTAGTAGATGGGATTTTGCCTGTGGGGTGAAAGCCTGCAAGGTCAGGAAAAGCATTTGTGGTGAAGTATCTTGTTTGTTAATATAAAAAAATATCAAGGTAAATCTAATGAATTATCCCAAATATTGGACTTTTTATATTTATATATTTGTAAATCTGGTCAACACAATACCAGATGCTCTGGTATGAATACAGAAGCTGTAGCAAATTATTAGTTAGGTAATTAAGTATGCTATCATTTAATGGGCTAATTGGATAAGAAATCGATTTTCCTTTTTAAAGAGCAACAACTTGAAAAAAAGAAAATGGTCTGATCTCTTAAAATGCACCAGTCATCAGTTTCTTTTCAGACTGCAGCAACAAAAAAACAAAAAAAGTGCGGGGGGATGACTGCATTCAATTGCAATATCATTTTTTTCCAAAAAAATCCCAAAAAATTGTTTCCAGAGATGTGCTACTGAAGTAGGAATGATCATTACCCAAATTTTATGTTGATATGTTACATTAACACTAGCTTCAGTTGCTTTATAATTGATAAATAATCGCAGGACTTAACAGTGTAGATTAATATCTTTATTGTAGCAATATAGAACATGAATAAAACTCATGAACATAAATATCTGAAAGAAATTATTTAAAATTATTATGAAAAATATCAACCTCTTCCTCGTGAAGCCCATTTTCCTGCCTCCTGCCTGAAATAACATGCCCAAAATAAATTTAATATCTTCACAACTATAAGGGATGTGTGTATAATATTGGTCTCAAAATAAAGATGAGACATACAGATTATTACAGAAGTGTCACAATGAAGACATGTGCTAGTGGGGCAGAGTAAACAAAATTACTTTAAGTGAAAACCAAAGGATAGCAGCCTAATTCATCTAGGAACTTGATGAAGAACGGTGCAATAGTAAAGCTAAAAAAGTGAACCTGAGCAGTTTCCCAGGTGTTTCAATAGAGGTGTTAAGCTGGAAAAAAAGGAAGCCATCTGCTGATGATGGACACCTTTATCAGTGGTTTCTCAGATGAATTGAGAGATACAGTAGCTCCCAAATTCAACTTAGAAACACCATGATGATCCAGAAAGAAGTGAAGACCAAAATAGAATATAACAGGAAGATTGAATACTTCACTATCAAACCTTTCATCCCCATGGTAACTACCAGGACCTTTATGATTCATTTCAAATGAACACTCATAAGAGAACATGAGGACAGGAGAGTTTTTGTTTAGAGATTCAAAAAACAGTGAAAGTAAGACATAATTTATGGTTCTGGCTGCTAGCTCTTAGATTTTGTCTCACAGTGAGAGACATCTTTGTTAATCAACAGAGTCTCTGCTTTCCTATGGTAAATGGACTTGTACTTATATGGCGCTTTTCCAGTGAAAGCGCTTTACACTACCTGTCACATTCACCCATTCACACACACACACTCATACCCCGACAGGTGCATCGGGAGGCAACATGGGGTTAAGTGTCTTGCCCAAACACATTTCAACATGTAGCCAGGGAAAGCCTGGAATTGATCTAGCCTGGAATCTTCTGGTTGGAAGACAACTGTTTTTCCTCCTGAGCTACAGCCGGAAGACTATGATACCTTGTTTCTGTGGTTTGAGTTAATAAAATAAAAAAATAAATATATTCCAAATTATACAGATTAATTTAGGATAATTTACATTTCTGAAATTTAATATAATACAATATCAACATAATAAATCTAATAAAACATAGTGTGCATTAACCTGCATTTCCATGTGCACCGTGGCCTTGGCAGCTATTTGAGGCCCTTTTAGTCAATGGTTTGGCTCACACTGGGTGCATGGCGGCGTGTCAGAAGCTTTCCGCTAAACACACAAACTGAATATATTTTTGACGAAGAACACTTCCAGAACACGTTAAGCTCAGAAGTTCAGATAGGACCAGACAGACAATCAGAGACAGGAGCAGTGTGAGGCATCCAGTAAATTTCAAAATAAAAGCCCCTGTGCAGATTTGCGATTGCTGTGTAAGGAAATATCACACTATGTAACCACCAGTTCTGGTGACACCAGGTTAGACGTTAGTCGGGGGTCTAAGTGTTACTTTTTCATCATGGACAATAAGACATTTATCTTGGAATTGGAGAATCACAAGAATCTCCAATTCTTCTTTGATTTTGTGATCTAGCAGATTCAGCTATGTGGACTGCACTCTGTTAAATCTATTCTGGATTTAACAGAAAGCTAATGAAGTTTAAACTGGAGAAATATAATCTCTCCTTCTCGCTCTTATCAGAACCCTCGTTGCAGCATTTTCGATCAACTGGAGGCTTTGTGGAGCATATTTGAGACAGTCCAATCATCAGAAATTTGATCTTCATCATCGTCCTCTTCATCCATCCAAAATTAATCAGCCACAGTGCACGGTCTATTCTATTTTACACTCTATTCTATGTTCAAAATGGCCAGTGTGTTGATATCCAGTTGCTGGTGTGTGACACGGTAAGGTAAAACTCAGGGGTGATGTGATGCAGTTTCCCAGAAGCAAAAGTTGTGGATGCCGCTGGATGCCGCTGGGTGATGACGGCTTCAGGAATGTTTATAGAAATATGCATTTTGATTATGTGATTGCATATTTACTAAGCATGCTGTGAATGACTGTTGATATTAAGCAGTGCTTTTGACAAAAACATTTGTGTAGATAAAACGAAGTATTCAAATTTAAATAATTTGCCTATGGTAGGATGCTTCTGCAGTATATTTAACTATGTGAACACACAACCTATTGTGTTGTGAGGGGCAAGTGAGAAGATAAAAACTATGACTGAAAACACCAACTCGGGGAATTTTACCCCCAGTAAATATGAAAAGAACCACAGGTTCACATATGCATCCGGACCACAGATTTTTGGTCTTAAAATACTCAAGTTTATTAACAAAGCTTTAAAATGTAAAATAAAACCCAGACATATAAAAAAGCCATTAGTGCTCCACTCCAGCTACCAGAGGCAGGATGTCCTGAATGTGAACAAACAACCTGTTTACAAAAGAAAGTTAACATATGCTAAACAAAACTTATAAAGTCAAAATCAACACAAATCAAAATGCAATTAAAACAACAGCCAGCCTGTGCAAGTCCATAAAAACACAAGTTGTTGCCTGGAAGGCTCAGCAGGAGCCCAGCAGGAGCCCAGCAGGAGCCCAGCAGTGCGCGTGGTCCAGACCAGGGTGGACTCCAGTGGGGAGGCTGTCTCCAATAAACAAACGGTGCATAACAAAATAAGCCCAGACAATACAGCAGAGCATCCTGGGACGCCGGAGCACAATGCCCCACAGCGCACAGCCAACCTACATGTTGGTGAGTGAAGCCTCTTCTACTCAAAAAAAGAAAGGAACCGCAGCCAGACACCAAACTCTTGGATGATGAAGAACGCAATTTGACCTGATGCTAAGATACTGCAGCAATTGTGAGGAAGAGCTGGTTCACCTGAAAAAGGCAGAACCGATGCAGGCAGCCCCAACCACAACCAAACTGTCACAAGTAAACCGGCAATCAGTCACTGGCCAGACCAGCCGCGTCAACTGCCAACACACCACAGAGGAAAAGAAGCCGCATCCGAGAAGGCAAACTACTGTATAAAGCTGTCTGCTCTGCTTTTCAATTACCACTGATGGGTCACCCCAATGAGTGCAAACTGGAGGAAGAGGAAAAGGGTGGAAGCCTGTCCCACCACACTATAAATGAATACAATAATCATGAATGTATTCTACACCACTGGCAAATGATCCATCTTTTATTTTCTTTTTATTTCTTTTTTTTTTTTATTATTCATTATAAAATTATTCATCATGGATGCATAGCACTCCCACTTGGTTACAGTAGTAGGTTATGTGAGAATCTTGTTTTTTTTTTTTTTTTTTTAAAAGAATGGGAGATTTAATCACCCCACTTCCTTGTCTTTTTTGGTGTGGGTGCCCACCACATTAAAGAACAAATAATGATTTAGAAAACAAATATTTGTCCAAGGGGATCATGCAGCATTTGTTTGGTTATTTGGATAAATACAGTCAAAAAGCAGAGATGCTTTACAATGCAGTAATTGAACACAATGAATAGCTCATCAGTTCCCATGTTTTAGTTTCTTTTCCTCAAATGCTTCTTGTGTAAACATAATTAAAACATCTGATTATCTGCTTCTACAGTTTTCTCTTGTAATATTTTCTGAGCCAATAACCTGCATAGGACTGCTGATGAAAACTAACCCATATTACTAAATCTTTTATGTGATAGACTGAAGTTTCATTTTCAAGACTTGCAGCGCAGCGCATCGAATGTATATCTAAAACAGAATAAAAACAAACTTGAAGGACTTGTCATCTTGTCATCTTCTGAATATAAAATGTCATTATCAGGTAACTTCTAAACATACAGATTCTATCAGAACACCGTTTCTGAATGTGTTTTCCACTAAACTGCAATAAAACATTGAAGCTGGTGGCTTTGCTGACATTTTCTTCACATCTAATTTGGAGTCAACATCGTTTTCAGGAGGGGATTGGGTTACTTGCTGCTTCAAGGTCACAAAGGCATAAACAGGATAAAGAGATTAATTTACTGCAAAGACAGCACTTGCTTAAAAATTTTAAAAGATTTTCTGATTTTTTTTTTCCTCAAATGACATTTGAAAAACACTCAGCTACTGGTGATTTGACTTTTTTTTCTTGGATATGTGCTATCAGAGTGACATTCGATAGCAATTACAGGAGTCACTGTGATTTTCTTTAACCTGAGTTGACAGTTTTGGGCTAATTTGTCTTGATGGAAATGATCTGTTTTTTCACACTTGTGTGAGCTTTTCAGCTCCTGATTGCATCTTCACACCCTTCATTTTCTTCTTTTTACCTTTTCAGGCCTTGTAGCTTGTTTGCTGCATCTGTCTATGTGCTTGTGATTTGAACTAATTTCTGTTAGATTTGTTTTTGATGAGCTTTTACCTGACATTCTTCTGGTTATGCAGATGTATAATGTGTATACTTATACAGTCATGATGCAGAAATTACCACACAAACATTGACACAACATGGTTGCCCCAGGTAGAGGTTAACCTCTTTTTGATGAGAGCCCCTGTAGGGGGTAGCATGAGACATGTGCAGTATGGAAGATCCTTGCACACACTATGTAGCACCAATGCTAACAGAAAGCAAACCAAAATGATGGGGAGACCCTCAGACAAAAGTCACTGGCATTGCCATCCAAATAAAACACAATTCAAACTAATTTTATGAGAGTTTAACTAAATCACGAGAGCAGCACTGTCTACCTATAGCTTATTTTTCTCCATTTCAAGCAAACCATCATGTGTCATGTGAATCTACAGACTCTGCGGATTACAAGATGCCCATCTTATCACTCTGTCATAAAAACTGTGTGAGCTAGCAGCCAAAGAGTTGCAAACAAAAAAAATCACAAAATCATAAAACATGTCTTACATTTGCTGATTTGTGGTCAAAATTTTTATTCGATCTCAAAAAACCTTCTGACGTGTTCTCCTATGACTTTTTTTTTTTAAATAATTAATGAAGTTCCCAGTAGTTTTACACAAAAATGAAGAGGGTATTATAAGGATTTATTTACTTGTCATATATTAAATTTGGGTTCACTTCTTTCTGGATTCTCGTGGTGACTCTAAGGTGAAGTTGGGGGCTATCCCTCAATTCTCCTGACTAGCGATTAATGGGAGTCTTTATAGTCTACATTCTCCAGTGGGTTCCTGAAAAAATAAATTGTAAAACCTCCATTAAAACCTCCATAACTCTGCTCAGATTTACTTTTTATAATTCCTATTTTTGCACAGTTCCTCATCAGACATTACTTTATTAATTCAGATTAATTGGGCTGTATTATGGTTTTCGCTGAATGTATTGTTTTTCTTTTAGGAGGCGGTACCATTATTATTTTAATTTTTTTATCCCACTGTGTTCCAGGTTAATTTACTTTGACAAAGTCTATTAATTCTGACAATTATGTGGTAATCTCATGTTTTGGCTTTCTTTTCAGTCCAACACTAAACATATAGTTCTTGTAGGTGGGAACATATACTCGGTTTATAATGGGTATGTCATTTCTGACAAGAAGCATGAAAAACATAGACCTTATCAAGAAGAGGTTGAAAAAGATGTTAATGTAACTCATAAAAAACTCACAACAGCCTCTCCACCATCTTTGACAACATAGGAAGGAAACATCCCTTCAATCCTGACAGTTTACAGTCAGAAGTAGAGAAAATAAACATGTGCATGTTGAATGGATATAGGTTGTGTAATGTCCATTACTGCCATTATCTAATTCCTTTAATAAATGTCTTTATTATTTATTAATGTTTCTAATTTTTTTTTTCTTCTTTTTTTCCCTGGTGTTCCCAATGGGACACCAGGTCAACTCTTATAGTGCAATTAAAGATGTGTAACTTGCAAAAAAAAAAATGTTCTCCTCTTATTCTATGGGAACCAACACACAAATTATGCACATTAAACACAATTATTTGCACCATCAATGAGCCGCCCATAAAGTCATTTTAGGATATTTTTAGATCTAAAAACTTAACCAGGAAGTTTACCTGGAAACTCACTCCAAAGTTTTCAGATCATCTTTGCCCTAGTAGTGGGACAGCGGACAGCCTCACCAGGTACCCAGGTGGCAGAATGTCAGCACCTCTTTTTCCCAATGAGAACATCCTTACCTCTACAAGCTTATTTGTTAGTAGTGTCGTATGTATATTTATTTATATATTTTGGTGTGAATGCACCATTAAGGGTCATCTATGATCTGGAATGCTCCTAAAGCTCCTGATTGGTCTTTTTAGCTTTGAACTTAAATGCCCATATGCATTTTCCCTTCTCAAAACAGAACAAGCATACAAAAACATTGGCATATTGCTCTTTTCTGACCTAATTTTGCCTCATGTAATACAGAGTTGGAATTTGTAGATTTGAGCTCACCTTATCTATACCAATCCATCACTGATTGCTGCTCATATCAAATATTGTGTGTAAAATGATTCGGAACAATTGTGACAGTAATAAAATTTTCCTTCTTATACAAGCACACATGCATGCCCAGCCATCTTTTGTAAGATGTAGCAGGGAAGAATGCTGCAGTCTTCACATCAGGCCGCCGTAATTTTCTGTGACATGTGCTGCGAAAATTACTTTACCATTACAGAAAGCTTTCAATTCCTCTGTCATCATGAGATCCGCACAGTTTGTCTCTTTTTTCTTCGCTCACCATGAGCCTTTGAAGGCAACAGAAGTGTTGGCACATGAATCTTTACCAGCCAGGGAGAGGCCTTTTGATGGAACTGCTGATAGAAACCTTGTGGTGGTGTTGGCTGTTAGCCTGTTGTGCTCTGCTGGACAGTCATTTTCTCACCAATTTGACATGCGTGGCATTTTGTTATTGGGGAAAGAAGGCCTGCTAAGGGGAGAGTAGATTATTCACCGAATGTCAAGAGGGGATTGTGATTCCCTTCCTTTCTTCAAAGATACTGAAACCTTGGTGATGGTTATTCATTCTCTCGGCCATGGGTTTTAGCAAAATAACACTTAAAGGTAATGACATTACATTCAGATGCAATACCTGGAGTCAGGGAAAGGTGGATTAAATGGAATTTGAGACAGGATGATGAGATGGGTTTAAAAAGAAGCATTCCTCTAAAAAATGGTAGGAAAATTAAAAGTTTCTATTATTCAACATGATCCAGTGTTTCTTAGTTAAATTTGATAACTTAGAGGCGACCTTAGGGATTCATCCACACACATTTTAATTTTAAACAAAGACTGATGTAAAAACAAAAGAAAACACAAAAAAAACGTGGACTTTAAGCTAAATCATGAATGTAACTTTTAGTACTGATTAAATAAAACTATTTGATATCCTGTGATTGGACCATACAACTGGCATTCACCAGTGTGTATAGCAGCACTATAAACTGAGTTGCATAAACAGCAAGTTCATCAGTGCATGCAATTCATTGTTCATGTCAAATTTATCTCGTGTTTTCATTGTTGAATGTCTGTTTTCTTTTTGGAAGGGTCTGGATGATTAGAAAACCAACCATAAAAGGCAAATACTGTCTCATTCCAGAGAATGAGACTGATTCCAGAATGTATAAAAAATCTTTTCTAGTCTTGTTCACAACTCAAAGTGTTTTTATGCCACAAGTTACAGGTATCTATTTACACACTCATAATTTAGAATCAGGGTTTTCTTATGCAAATTTTAACATGCTCACAATTTAAGTTTTAAGTTTTTTTTTTTGTTTTTTTTTTTTTTTTAAACTATATTAATGTTCCTTTGTACAGTATCCTTGGGTGTTTTGAAAGGTGCTTTTAAATAAAATGTATTATTATTATTATTATTATTATTATTATTATTATTATTATTATTATTATTAAGTTACATTAAACAATCATCATTTTGAAAGTACCCAATTGTTTCTCTTTCAAAAACCCTTACATTAGAAGTAGTAAGGTTGATTGTGACTCCAACAACCATCACGCAAGACAATCAACTTTGATTCTCCACTGACCCAATGCTGTTTATTTTTTTATTTTTTTATTTGCAGTTGCTTTAAGATAATAAAACAAACACATGGTTAGCTTTGCATATTATGATTACAGGTTTTTATTATGTTATTTGAATGTCTTCTTATTCAGAGCAAGGACCAGGAGAAAGCAGGCAAGCACAATTTCCATCTTGGTGAATACTCAGGAGTTCAGCTGGAAAACAGATTAGACTAGAAATGCACCTTTAAGTCCATCTACAAGAAGGGACAGAGCAGATTCTGCTTCTTAAGGAAGCCGAAACCCTTTAATGTCTTTACCAAGATGTTGCATATCTTCTAGAAGTCAGTGGTGGAAAGTGCAATCAGGTTTGCAGCCATCTGCTGGGGCAGCAGTATCAAAGCCAGAAAGTAGAAACTGGACAAACTGATAGAGAAGGCTGGCTGTCTGCTGGAAACAAATTTGTAGCTGCTGGAGTGAGAAGAATGGTAGTGCATAGAAGAATGTGACACGAGCTGCTGAACACTGAGGACAATTCTTAGCGCCCTCTGTCCAGCATA